>NC_080485.1:3210000-3312500 GCF_030265055.1 Doryrhamphus excisus
CAATAAAAATTCATTGCATATATCGGATTTTTTATAACGGATTTCGCTTATTTCGGACAAAATCTCCAGTCCCGTTCCAATGCATTTCCATTAAATTTCCCTCGCATATATCGGATGGCCGCATCGTGGCGCTCCGATTCGCCGAATCGTGACAGGCCGCTATACGACGTCATTTGCAGCGTTTGCAGCGTTGCCTGCGCGTCCAGGTACATTGGAAACATAGTCAAGGAAGTGCCTTTTTATAACAGATAAAATACGATTTACGCATATAACGGATATAATTCCGATATATGCGTAAAACGGACATTTTCCGGTATACGCATATAACGGATTTCGCTTATATCGGACAAAACCAGTGGGAACAATTGAATCCGATATATCCGAGGTTTACTGTATTACCTTCTAAATATAGGTTTGAACATTATTAGAGCCCTTTAGACATGAAATAACACCCCTATAGTCACATTTACACTCATATTACCCAATATAGTACACACAATAGGCAATTTAAGACACAAATAAGACTCAAGACTTGGCGTGGGTTACAGCCACAGCAGTACCCCGGGTTTGACAGTTTTGTCCGACAGGTTATCGGACAAAACCAGTGGGAACAATTGAATCCAATATATCCGAGGTTTACTGTAGTTGTTTTTTGAAGGTGGGAAGGTCAGGGCAAGCATGGAGTGAATGGGGCAAAAAGTTCCAGAGAGCGGGGGCAGCGATGGAGAAGGCTCTGTCTCCCCAGGTTCGGAGCTTGGTCTTACAGGGAGGTGCCAGGAGGTTGGAGTCTGAGGAGCGAAGGGGACGCGGGGGATTGTGTGGATGGAGCAGGTCTGTGAGATATGGGGGGGGGGAGTCAGATCGTGGAGGGCTTTGTAGGTGATGAGAAGAACCTTGAAGTGAATGCGTTGGGGGACGGGAAGCCAGTGGAGGTTTTTAAGGACCGGGGTAATGTGTTCACAGAAGTGGGTGGAGGTAAGGAGGCGGGCAGCGGAGTTCTGAATATATTGTAGTTTGTTGAGGGTTTTGGAAGGTGTACCGTAGAATGCAGTAGTCCATTCTGGTTGTGATGAATGCATGGATGTAAGTGATGGACGGAGTCGGGCTATGTTCTTTAAATGCAGTCCGGGTTAACTGTTTGATGTGGGGTTCAAATGAAAGGGTGGGGGTCCAGGAGGATACCAAGGTTGTGGATGAGTGGGGATGGAGTCAGGGTGGCGCTGTCGAATTGATTTGTTTTATGCATGTAAAACTACAATTATAAAACAATAAAAATATGTGTGTCATTTTTGAGAGTCAGCATCATAGACAGGATGCTAGTAATTTATTTTTTTAAGAGTACAGATGGACTCACACAGTGTATTAATAACACAACAAGATGCACACCACATCGTACGTTCATCGGCGCATGCACACAAAGGTGTGTCGTAAATGTAATAAACATGGTAACCAGGCTAACCTACGTATCGTTCCACTGTATACTGCCCTAAATGTGAATTCATGTACTGTGAGTACAATTTGACTGGCAGCGGCATCTGTTGTCAGTAGGCGTCCCGCTTCGGGGGCTACTGTTGATGGCACCCCATGGTGCCTTTGTGTGGGCGTGCAGTGAGCCTTTGCTTGCTGGAGCAGGTGGCTGCAGACTTCGGGGCTGTTGTCTGTAGTCGGAGCACAGCGAGTAGGATTTCAATTTTAAGACCACATCATCATTCCTCCCCCATGTGCCATTTCTGTAAAGTTTTGAACATTATTTGTCAAGCCTTTAAAGTGTGAGTACCTGCAGCAATTTAGCATTTTATCATGTTGCACGATCAACATCATTGCAATCAGCCTTTGTGTTTTAATGACTGGTGTGCTTTCATAATATCAATGTATGAATTACAAAGGGACGACAACGTTGTTCTCGGATAGTTGCTTGGCAACTTGCCAAGGCAAGTCCAGCCATCCCATAATAAAGCCAATGTTTCCTGAGATCTTGTTAATTTGTCATGTCAAAACTTTAGGAAATCCATGTACTATATGACAACTTGGGCACCCAAATGGCAGCCAGAATGGGTTTTCCTGGTTTAAGACTTGTTTATCTTTGCATGGGCTTCCCGAGAAAAACACACTAATGCAACAGTGGGAAGATTTCTGGAATTTCGTGGCAGCTAAAGACCTACATCAGGGTTACTGCTCCTCTGCTCCTGCCACTTTTATTCTCACAATATCACAATTATTTCATGAACAAACAAAGCACAATTTGACATCCGATTCTTCATTATTAATACATAACACATAACACATGGAGGGGGGGGCATGCCTTTATGCAGCTCTGAGCTGTGGCTGGAGGTCATGGTCGGAGCTGACTCTGGAAAACTGACCAAGTGGCCACGGTCAGGGGAGCAGTGTTTCGGCCAAGAGGAGAAGAGGATGAAGACAGAATGAAAAACATCATGTGTGCAACTAAATCCCTTTGAGGGTATTTTCCACTAAAATCATGATGCACCGTACACACTTTGTCAACTAGTTTTTTTCTGGAATTTTGCAAGAAAAATAAAAATAAAAATAATTTCCTGTTTCACCTTGACATTCATTAATTCATTTTCTACCGCTTTTCCTCACGAGGGTCGCGGGGGGTGCTGGTGCCTATCCCAGCTGTCTTCAGATACACCCTAGACTGGTCGCCAGCCAATCACAGGGCACATATAGACAAACAACCATTCACACTCACATTCATACCTATGGACAATTTGGAGTCTCCAATTAACCTAGCATGTTTTTGGAATGTGGGAGGAAACCGGAGTACCCGGTTGCAAACTCCACACAGAGATGTCCAAGGGTGGAATTGAACCCTGGTCTCCTAGCTGTGAGGTCTGCACGCTAACCACTCGACACACACTCACAGACAGGCACACACACTCAGTTTTAGGCCTATATATTTGGACTTTATTGTGGTAATCCAATTAGGCTTTAATTAGGCTGTAATTTCTGCAACAGATGTAAGAAAGAGTATTAATATGATACAAGTGATGATGTATTGTTGTTATTCAATCTTTTCAGAAGTATTTTTTTAAATAAAATAAGCATAAATGTACAAAAAAATATTTAATCAGAATATGAGACAACATGATAACACAATTTAACATGTATAATTGATAATAATAAATAAAGTGACATTTTCTTTTAGCATTATATAGCTTTAAAGCAGATTTATAGTACTAATTAAGATAATCTTAACCTGAATTTATTGTGTTGAATCAAAAGTCAAAAGCAACTTGCAATACAACACATAACCTGTGCCGCCCCACCTTGACATTATTTACATAAAAATACAAAAAAGGATACAGTATATTGGTGCTATTATCTTTGCTACCTTCAAAAAGTTAACATAAAATATAATTACGTAAATACAAATCCTCTTTGAAGATGTAATGTGCGTACGGAATTGTACAATATAGTATGATAGCATGTGTGTTCAAGTGGTTTACTGACCTATTTGGTGTTCTGATGACTCTGGCATGAAAGGCATGTCAGGAGTTGTTACATCTTACAGGCTCGCACTATTTTGATGTGACCAAATACGTATTGGTGCAAGGTTGTGAATGTAAGGTGTTATGTCAACACTTTTTTGAGTTCATGTTGAAAATAAGAAGGGGTGTGTTACAATTATTCCCCAATGTGCTAGATTTTTTTTTTGTCACCTTTGTATGCCTGAGCTATACATGGACTATAGACTTTGACCATTTGACACATTCCTTCATGGATCATGGAAACCATCAATTGTTTTTTTTCCTAGATTCCCATACATGCTTCAGTTAGAACCTCTATTCAATTAACTGCTAAGTCTCTTGGTTAGTGCTGGGTTCAGAAAACATAGGCATTAATTGTGGTGGCTGTAGGCAACCTTGTGTAGTGTATTTTTTATTTTTTTTTTTGCTGTTGTTGTGTATTACACTTGCCATCCTGAGGTTAATGACAAGCGTCATTACTCCATCATAACTGTTCACTTTCCCATGCAGTCCAAATCATTATTCATTCATTCATTAATTCATCGCTTTTTCCTCACGAGGGTCGCGGGGGTGCTGGAGCCTATCCCAGGTGTCTTTGGGCAAGAGGCGGGGTACACCCTGGACTGGTCGCCAGCCAATCACAGGGCACATATAGACAAACAACCATTCACACTCACATTCATACCTATGGACAATTTGGAGTCACCAATTAACCTAGCATGTTTTTGGAATGTGGGAGGAAACCGGAGTACCCGGAGAAAACCCACGCATGCACGGGGAGAACATGCAAACTCCACAAGGGTGGAATTGAACCCTGGTCTCCTAGCTGTGAGGTCTGCGCGCTAACCACTAGACCGCCGTGCTGCCCTCCGAATCATTATTAAAGTTGAAAATTAATTTGTGAATATAAACAGTCATCCCTCGCCGCTTTGTGTTTCAAATTTCCCGACTTCCCTCTACCAGAGTTTTTCCAAAAAACATTCATTTTATATTCTAAATGAACTAAAATACAAATATAAGGCATATAAAAGATGCATCCAAAGTCATGGTGATGTAATTTAGCCTACACAATATAATCTATAATGTTCTTGTAATGTTTGGTCAGATACACAAGCATCAAACTAGATGCCCGGGAAAATGTATTGCAGGTTTGAATTATCTTACAACAAGCACAATAATTCTAACCCGAGGTACTGCTGTGGCTGTAACCCACGCCAAGTCCTGAGTCTTATTTGTGTCTTAAATTGCCTATTGTGTGTGCTATATTGGGTAATATAAGTGTAAATGTGACTATAGGGGTGTTATTTCATGTCTAAAGGGCTCTAATAATGTTCAAACCTATATTTAGAAGGTAATACAGTAAACCTCGGATATATCGGATTCAATTGTTCCCACTGGTTTTGTCCGATATAAGCGAAATCCGTTATATGCGTATACCGGAAAATGTCCGTTTTACGCATATATCGGATTTATATCCGGTATATGCGTACATGGGATTTTATCCGTTATAAAAAGGCACTTCCTTGACTATGTTTCCAATGTACCTGGACGCGCAGGCAACGCTGCACGTCGTATAGCGGCCTGTCACGATTCGGCGAATCGGAGCGCCACGATGCGGCCATCCGATATATGCGAGGGAAATTTAATGTAAATGCATTGGAACGGGACTGGAGATTTTGTCCGAAATAGGCGAAATCCGTTATAAAAAATCAGATATATGCAATGAATTTTTATTGGAAATGCATTACAGAAAAATTGGTTCTTTTTATCTGTCCGTTAATTGTGAGCGAATTTCCGATATATCCGAGTCCGATATATGCGAGGTTTACTGTAACAGATTTTCTATGCCCCAACTATGAAAATTATGAAAATTTGATTAATAAATAAGAAATCCTACTTTGCTGAAATTCACTTATCACGATCGGGTGTGGAACCAATTAACCGTGATAAATACTAAAAGATTACTGTAATGACTTTTCAACTATTATAAACAATCAATCTTCATTGTTGGAATGTTAAATCCAGGTCGTACTTCCTCATAGGACGAGGGTTCAGTGCACTGAGGATATATTAGGAATACTAAATGAAAGGGTCTATGTTTCAGGAATCCAAAGTTTGGATAAATACAAAGAATGCTGTTTGTTCAAAGTTCCGCTCTAGAGAGAATATCGTCTGATGTTTTGAGAAACTCCTTCATTCCTCCTTCCTTAAAGGAATTCCATGTGAGTGATGCTTGGCTTTGACAGTGTATTTCAAACGACCCCGGCAGAGGCTTAGCAGACGTCGCCCTCCGTCACTGCCGGGGAAGCCGAGAGTGTCTGGAAGAGGTCAGGGAAATGTCGAACAGTCGTCTGTTACATCAGGTGAATGTCATGTGTATGGAAATTCCATTTCCTTTTCTGGTATTTTAAATGTACTCGGGGAGCACGTTGAAATGATTTATCCTAAAACCTCCCACCAGGGCTCTTTGTTGTTATCGTGTCCAACTGGCTGCTTACCGTAATGGAGGGCAAGCGAGTCTTTCTAAAGCAACTCTTCTCTTTGAATAATATGCGCAAGAATGACCGGCCCGTTTTATTTTTAACGAAGGATAAGTGGACTAACTGCTTTTATCCTGTAGCGTAGCATGGCAGCAAAGCCTCATCAGTGACTTCCTGTAGATGAGCGTTTGCATACCAACAAGCACTTGGAAAGAAAGTGTTTTGTGCATAATTTATCAGGGAAGACGTTTGCGAAACGCGTGTGTCTGTGGAGCGTATTGTTCCTGCTGTGATTGTGATATCACAAGAAAGCTGACCAATTATTTATGAATTTGTCTGGTTCTCATTAGTTTCAAATTGAAATGCCGTGTGTGCTGTAGTCATCTGCATTGAAGCAATAGAACGGAATATTTTGCTGGTTTCTTTGGTGTTTGCTCACAAACTCTGTAGTTAAAAGCACAAACTGTCCGGTGACGTTGGTCAAGTTGAATGGATGTCAATTTATTTATCAATGCTGGAGCCTATCCCAGCTGTCTTTGGGCGAGAGGTGGAGTACACCCTGGACTGGTGGCCAGCCAATCACAGGGCACATATAGACAAACAACCATTCACACTCACATTCATACCTACGGACAATTTGGAGTAACCAATTAACCTAGCATGTTTTTGGAATGGGGCGGCACGGTGGTCTAGGGGTTAGCGCGCAGACCTCACAGCTAGGAGACCAGGGTTCAATCCCACCCTCGGGCATCTATGTGTGGAGTTTGCATGTTCTCCCCGTGCATGCGTGGGTTTTCTCCGGGTACTCCGGTTTCCTCCCACATTCCAAAAACATGCTAGGTTAATTGGCCACTCCAAATTGTCCATAGGTATGAATGTGAGTGTGAATGGTTGTTTGTCTATATGTTTATATGTCTATATATATAAATGTCTATTGTCTATATGATTGGCTGGCGACCAGTCTAGGGTGTACCCCGCCTTACGCCCGAAGACAGCTGGGATAGGCTCCAGCACCCCTGCGACCCTCGTGAGGAAAAGCGGTAGAAAATGAATGAATGAATGAATGTTTTTGGAATGTGAGAGGAAGCCGGAGTACCCGGAGAAAACCCACGCATGCACGCATCCATACAGAGATGCCCAAAAGGGATTCAAACCCACATCTTCCTGATCTCCCAACTGTGTGGCCAACATGCAAACCACTTTCCACCGTGCTGCCCACATTTATTATATATTCATTATTCATCTTCTATGTTGTCACTATGCTGGAGCCTATTTCAAGTGACTTCGGGCGGGAGGCAGAGTACAGCCTGGACTGGTTTCCAGGCAATCGCAGGGCATGCATTTGCATATGATTGGCAGGTGTATGTAACTGGTATTCCCTTAAAGGGGAACCGCACTGTTTTTGGAATCATTTGCAATCTTTTTTTCTGTGCATTGTATCGTGACAAAATAATATCAGCAAGCTAACAATGGACGTCATGGGAAATGCGTATTTTGATGTTAAAACCCTCACAAAAAAAAAATAAAACGCTGTTAGAATTTTGTTTTTTTTTAAAGGGCTTTGTAATCGAAATAGGTTTGTCCCAATTACATGCATTGTTAGGTAGCTCATATAAACTCGTTTTCTTCCATCACAATGTTCCACATAAGGATTGTTCATTCATTCATTCATTTTCTACCGCTTTTTCCTCACGAGGGTCGCGGGGGTGCTGGAGCCTATCCCAGCTGTCTTCGGGCGTGAGGCGGGGTACACCCTGGACTGGTGGCCAGCCAATCACAGGGCACATATAGACAAACAACCATTCACACTCACATTCATACCTATGGCCAAGCGAGGCCATAGGTATAGGCGAGGCCAATTTGGAGTGGCCAATTAACCTAGCATGTGGGAGGAAACCGGAGTACCCGGAGAAAACCCACGCATGCACGGGGAGAACATGCAAACTCCACACAGAGATGGCCGAGGGTGGGAATTGAACCCTGGTCTCCTAGCTGTGAGGTCTGCGCACTAACCACTCGACCGCCGTGCCACCCACATAAGGATTGTGAATGATAAAATTCCCCAAAATGTGCAGTTCCCCTTTAAATATAATGGTCATATGTACAATTGATCAGCCAAACACTTTGCTTAGTCGAGGTAAGTTCCAGTTCTGCTTCTGTGGTTATCATCATCATTTTAGATGCTCAGTGAGTTGATGTCTCACAGGATTTGCTTCTCTTTGAAATTCAAATTCTGTGTGACTTTTATCAAGTACCTGATCTTGGTTGCTATGGAAATGAGAGAGATGCTGTTCTCCAGCTTAACAGCCAGTGAAACGTCATAATGGATTTCAAGGTTTTTTTTTTTTTTTTTACGGCATATTTTATACATATTGCTGCTTTAACGTATTTAGATTAGTCTGCAAAAATGACCACAATTTCATCATTAAAGTGGCATAATGCCGCCTACAGAGAACATACTAACTCCTTATTTCTAAAATCACAAATAATTCAACTTGCTGATATAGTTAATCTTCAAACAGCTAAAATAATGCATAAGGCTAAAAATAACAAATTAGCTAAAAATGTCATCCAATACTTCTCTACAAGAGAGGAGAAATATGATCTCAGGGAAGAAGTACATTTGAAACACTTCTATGCTAGGACTACGTTATGCTAGCCATAGCATTTCAGTATGTGGAATCAAACTATGGAATGGATTGAGTAAGGAAATCAAACAATGCACAACGATGAGCCAATTCAAGAAACAATACAAGCAGTTGATGTTTGCTAAATACAAGGATGAAGAGTCTTGAACCAGTCATGATGTGCTATATATATCACTATATTGACATGCACTATGGTACCCATTATGGCATTGGATGCTCATATCACCCAGTACTTCGGTACGAGGTGCATTATTTAAAAAAAAAAAAAAAAAACTTACACTGTGTTATGGAAAGCAGGAAGTGAACAAATGTAACAGTTAGTGATTGTAAAAGTACCAGATGGAGGGGTAGGATTTAATAAGCTTTGCTTCTTCCTACTCCTTTTGGACATGTGGAACTGGGAACTGATTATGGGATGCACTCAATTGGAATCTGATGCATTTTCAAATGAAATAAAACTCCACACAGAGATGGCCGAGGGTGGGAATTGAACCCTGGTCTCCTAGCTGTGAGGTCTGCGCACTAACCACTCGACCGCCGTGCCACCCACATAAGGATTGTGAATGATAAAATTCCCCAAAATGTGCAGTTCCCCTTTAAATCTAATGGTCATATGTACAATTGATCAGCCAAACACTTTGCTTAGTCGAGGTAAGTTCCAGTTCTGCTTCTGTGGTTATCATCATCATTTTAGATGCTCAGTGAGTTGATGTCTCACAGGATTTGCTTCTCTTTGAAATTCAAATTCTGTGTGACTTTTATCAAGTACCTGATCTTGGTTGCTATGGAAATGAGAGAGATGCTGTTCTCCAGCTTAACAGCCAGTGAAACGTCATAATGGATTTCAAGGTTTTTTTTTTTTTTTTACGGCATATTTTATACATATTGCTGCTTTAACGTATTTAGATTAGTCTGCAAAAATGACCACAATTTCATCATTAAAGTGGCTGCCGCAGGCAAATGGAAATCACTGTTTGTCACCCTGCAAATCAAGTTGGGAGTGGGCCAATTAAACTCAAGTGTTTTCAGGCTTGCTCTGTTTTTTACCCCCCCCCCCCCCCCCCCCACACACACACACACACTCACAGACAGGCACACACACTCAGTTTAGGCCTATTTATTTGGACTTTATTGTGGTAATCCAATTAGCCTTTAATTAGGCTGTAATTTCTGCAACAGATGTAAGAAAGAGTATTAATATGATATGATTATGATTATGATATGATATGATTATGATATGAACAAAGTGATGATCTTTTCTGAAGTATTTTTTTTATAAAATAAGCATAAATGTACAAAAAATTATTTAATCAGAATATGAGACAACATGATAACACAATTTAACATGTATAATTGATAATAATAAATAAAGTGACATTTTCTTTTAGCATTATATAGCTTTAAAGCAGATTTATAGTACTAATTAAGATAATCTTAACCTGAATTTATTGTGTTGTATCAAAAGTCAAAAGCAACTTGCAATACAACACATAACCTGTAGGGGATGTGGAAAATGTGCAAATGATGTCACCGCATCGCCCGAAGAACACCGCTCTCAGTCATCATGCAGTCAAATCGGTGACCTATGCGGCTCGTAGTACCTTGCTTATGCACAAAACACTTTCTGATCTGAGGATTGTTATGACACGTCCTGATGAATTATGTAGTGGCACAGCGCTCGCTTGCACAATTTCTCAGCATTCCCATTTGCAACACATTTGAATTTCGAGTAATTTCGACTTAATTGAGTGATTCTTGGAGGCTGTCAGATATTATTCAAATGATTGTACCTGTTCAGTCCAAGAAACAATTTAGCCTGGTGACAAATTTCATCTGTAACACAGCAACAAAAATAGAAGAACTGGCTGTGTATCAACCGCACCTCCCGGCAAACGACATTAGCAGGCCGTTAATAATCCAGCCCGTTGTAGTAAGACGCAGTGGTATCTAACAATGCTCTACGGCGACGACAGAATGTAAATATTTCATTTCTGGAAGCCTGTTTCTCGAGGAGAAAGAAAACACACCCTGCAGAGCTGCTGCACCAAAACACATGATTAATTTATCGGCCTGAAAACTACCACTGCCTTCTCCATCTGATACTTTACCTTTTGGAGTACTGCAGTATCTTTTCAGCCTTTGTGTTACTTTTATTTTGTCTTATGGCCAAGCGAGGCGTGAAGACTCATTTGTACTCTGTTGTACGTCAGGTTATTGTTGGTTGTTTTTTGTGTATGTTAGTTAGCAGCGCTGATACAGCACTGATTTTTTTATGTGAAGAGGTGATACATGTGAAAAGCAAGAACCTATTACAATTTACCACATATTGGAATAAGAATGTAACAATGTTATTACCCGTAACAACTCCCTTTGTATGTCAACTGGCTGAAGCAATACTGCCCCGAGTGGTGGCGAGGTGTATCACAAGTCAGTGTTTTGGGGGGCCCTCATGTTTTAGAATCACTGATGTCGAAATAAACTTTACATTTTCCAATATTGATGAATTACAATTGAATATAATACAGTATGTACGCACCAGCAAATACAAATAGACGGTGTGGACATTGAAAGGGTGAACGAAAATACATTTCTGGGGATCACAATAGATGAAAATATGAGCTGGAAACCTCATATTACAAATATACAACATAAGGTGGCCAGAAATATTTCAGTATTGAACAAAGCAAAATTTGTCCTCAATCATAAATCACTCCACACTCTTTATTGCTCTCTGGTTCTACCATATCTTACTTATTGTGTGGAAATATGGGCTAATAACTATAAAAGCAATCTTCACTCGCTAAATGTACTGCAAAAAAGGTCAGTAAGGATAATTCATAATGGCGCCTACAGAGAACATACTAACTCCTTATTTCTAAAATCACAAATAATTCAACTTGCTGATATAGTTCATCTTCAAACAGCTAAAATAATGCATAAGGCTAAAAATAACAAATTAGCTAAAAATGTCATCCAATACTTCTCTACAAGAGAGGAGAAATATGATCTCAGGGAAGAAATACATGTGAAACACTTCTATGCTAGGACTACGTTATGCTAGCCATAGCATTTCAGTATGTGGAATCAAACTATGGAATGGATTGAGTAAGGAAATCAAACAATGCACAACGATGAGCCAATTCAAGAAACAATACAAGCAGTTGATGTTTGCTAAATACAAGGATGAAGAGTCTTGAACCAGTCATGATGTGCTATATATATCACTATATTGACATGCACTATGGTACCCATTATGGCATTGGATGCTCATATCACCCAGTACTTCGGTACGAGGTGCATTATTTAAAAAAAAAAAAAAAAACTTACACTGTGTTATGGAAAGCAGGAAGTGAACAAATGTAACAGTTAGTGATTGTAAAAGTACCAGATGGAGGGGTAGGATTTAATAAGCTTTGCTTCTTCCTACTCCTTTTGGACATGTGGAACTGGGAACTGATTATGGGATGCACTCAATTGGAATCTGATGCATTTTCAAATGAAATAAAACCATTACCATTACCATTTTTCCCTGGAGAAAATACAAAAAAATAGATTTGTGGTCTACAGATTTATATCTACGTTGCACCAAAACACTTCTTCCCAAGAATAGCTTTTCTTCCTGTCACTCACACACATTAATGCCCCAGAGAAAGAGGAATGATACAAATTTTAAGATAATGGTGATCAATAAAGCAGAATCATCAAACAACTGTTGACAATGTTGTGTATCTTTTTTAGTTTTTTGTCCTCAGAAAATGAGCCTTGCAAAAGAGGATTTGTCTTATATTCATGGTCATCTTATAATCATATGACTACGGTTGTTTTGCCAGCAATCTCTACACTTTGGCCAAGGTTTGCACTCGATGGAGGGCTTTTTTTGTTCTGCTTCATGAAGCGCTTGTCAATTCAAGTCAAACAACCATTCACACTCACATTCATACCTATGGACAATTTGCCAATTAACCTTTTTGGAATGTGGGAGAAAACCCACGCATGCACGGGGAGATCATGCAAACTCCACACAGGGATGGCCGAGGGTGGAATTGAACCCTGGTCCTCCTAGCTGTGAGGTCTGCGCGCTAACCACTCGACCACCGTGCCGCCCTGCAACAGAACCATTCATTCATTCATTCATTTTCTACTGCTTTTTCCTCACGAGGGTCGCAGGGGATGCTGGAGCCTATCCCAGCTGTCTATGGGCGAGAGGCGGGGTACACCCTGGACTGGTCGCCAGCCAATCACAGGGCACATATAGACAAACAACCATTCACACTCACATTCATACCTATGGACAATTTGGAGTGGCCAATTAACCTAGCATGTTTTTGGAATGTGGGAGGAAACCGGAGTACCCGGAGAAAACCCATGCACGCACGGGAGAACATGCACACAGAGATTGCCGAGGGTGGAATTGAACCCTGGTCTCTTAGCTGTGTGGTCTGCGCGCTAACCACTCGTCCACCATGTCGCCCTGCAACAGAACCAATGTTGTCATGCATAAAGCACTTTTCATTCATAGAAAATGCAACCCCAAGTCTAACAGAGTTAAAAACAATGCACCGATAACCCCTTCCTCCGTCCCTCGTATCTAAGATCCTAGCGTACTTCCCCTTGGATGTAATACAAATGTTTAAGCCAGCCTCATGTAGTATTCTGCATTATGCAAGACTGGATTGTCTCCATGTGATGGCCCGTGTTTCATCTCTCATAGTGAGGCTGACGACTGGTTCTGCCAGTGCCCGCCACTCTACACCGGCCGCCTGTGCCACTTTACGACCTGCGAGCGCAACCCCTGCGGTCATGGAGCCACATGCGTCCCAAAGTCGCCACTGGAGGTCGTGTGTCTCTGTCCGTATGGAAGACAAGGCCTACTGTGTGACCAAAGTAAGTAGGAATAAGAGTGTGTTGGCGAATAAAGGCCAGTTTTTCTCAATGTGAACATAATCTACATGCCAGGCTAGTAGTTGGCAACGTCAGGTTGGGAAGTTTTTGTTTGTTTTTTTTCACAGCAGCAACAGAACCAGTCATTTTTCATTCTTTTTCTACCGATTTTTCCTCATGAGGGTCGCGGGGGTGCTGGAGCCTATCCCAGCTGTCTTTGGGCGAGAGGCGGTGTACACAGGCCAGCCAATCACAGGGCACATATAGACAAACAACCATTCACGCTCACATTCATACCTATGGACAATTAGCCAATTAACCTAGCATGTTTTTGGAATGTGGGAGAAAACACAGGGATGGCCGAGGGTGGAATTGAACCCTGGTCATCCTAGGTGTGAGGTCTGCGCGCTAACCACTCGCCCACCGTGCCGCCCTGCAACAGAACCATTCATTCATTCATTCATTTTCTACTGCTTTTTCCTCATGAGGGTCGTGGGGGTGCTGGAGCCTATCCCAGCTGTCTATGGGCGAGAGGCGGGGTACACCCTGGACTGGTTTCCAGCCAATCACAGGGCACATATAGACAAACAACCATTCACACTCACATTCATACCTATGGACAATTTGGAGTCACCAATTAACCTAGCATGTTTTTGGAATGTGGGAGGAAACCGGAGTACCCGGAGAAAGCCCATGCACGCACGGGAGAACATGCACACAGAGATTGCCGAGGGTGGAATTGAACCCTGGTCCTCCTAGCTGTGAGGTCTGCGCGCTAACCACTCGACCACCGTGCCGCCCTGCAACAGAACCAATGTTGTAATAAAAAATACCATCGCTAGCATATACAGTATCACCAACAGTGGTGCTGAGTTGGAAACCCACATTTTAAAGCGCATACAGAGCTAAATAGAGCTTCTGGATGCTGACCACTCATGTTACTTCCAATTCGCCTACTTCCATCTTGTGGTATTATTGAAGAGTACACCATGAGGTTGCCTACAACATTGACTGTTAATGTAAATGTCTTTTGACCAATGGTGGGAGACTTGACTGGGCCATGACTGGGCTTTCAGTGGCCGACCAGATTTTTTTTTCACAATTTTCCCAACTTTAATATATTCCCATGGGAATGTGTGTCTGTTTTCCTCGTCTCCCGCCTCCAAACAAAGCATTGCTTTCAGGCATCTTGCCACATTTGTCCCATAGAACAACAGCATGAACGAAGTGAGACCATTTGTCAGTCAGACAGTCTCTTCTTGGTGTCTGAGGTGTACACACCGAGTCTAGACGAGTGTGACGTCATAGAATTAAATTTATAGATTTTTTTCATTGGAATTTTCTTCCAAATAATGCTAAACTGGTTCTCTTCTGGTTCTCATAAACCCAATCTTGTCTGAGTGTCTTGTGACAGCCCGACCAGCCACCTTCAGTCATGATGATATGTGCCCAGATGAGTCTGGAGCGTTAGTTATGTGCCACTTTTAATATACCAGCAAGTTTATCAATAATCATATACATCCCTGTATCTTCAGATACATATTCACAAAACCCATGACTTACATTATTGCTCATAATTTTGAGTCGGCGAGTAATTTCCACCGGTGATCGGTAAAAACCGATGCTTGTCATGTTGGGGCTCAGCCAATGTGCCTAAGTCTAGACCAGGGGTGGGCAAACTTTTTGACTCGCGGGCGGCATTAATTTAATAAAATTGACGGGGGGGATTATGTAGTATTTTACACGTAACAGTCCATTTTTACACCTATATTTTTACACATATTTTACATGTAAAAGTGTCATGCAATCTGCTATATGTGCACTTTGAAATCATTTATTTGATGTAAAGCGTGTTTCTCAATGTATTATTATTATTATTATTATTATTGTTATTTTTATTAGAATTATTATTATTATTAGTTATAGTAATATTATTATATTATTATTATTATTATTTTGTTATATTAATAATATTACTACCATTATTATATTAATATTATTAACAACAATATTAATATAATAGTAGTATTATTATCATTATTTGTATTACTATTATTGTGCTTGTGCTCCTTTTTCCAGGAGTATTTTGTAATATTACTACCATTATTATATTAATATTATTAACAACAATATTAATATAATAGTAGTATTATTATCATTATTGACAACATTATTATTATTATTATTATTATTATTATTATTATTATTATTATTATTATTATTATTATTATTATTATTATTATTATTATTATTATTATTATTATTATTATTATTATTATTATTATTATTGTGCTTGTGTCCCTTTTTACAGGAGCATTTTGTAACAGACCACATCAAATAACGAAATTGATAAAGCAGCTACTTCAACCTTCAAAAAATTGGCCCAAGCCACGATGCCAGGTTGTACGTTGAGTTCAAATGAAATATTTGGAAAAAACAGGCGGGCCATATTGAAACACTTGGCGGGCCGGATGTGGCCCCCGGGCCGTAGTTTGCCCACCCCTGGTCTAGACTAAGTCTAAATAGAGCGGCTCCAAATATCTTCACTATTACATCATCTGAAGCAGGTCGAGACTGTTGGGAATAAGTTCATATAATGTAATACCACAATTTTACAATCCGAGTTTGAAATGTAGGTCAGTACTTCTGGTAATGGTTTAGGCCAGCAGAGAAGGCCTTGCTGGCCCAGACTGTACACCACTTCTTTTGACCCGGTGTTATTTAGGTACCCTGGTGGTTATTTGCGTTTGCAGAACGCACACTCAGTGACTGGACGGACGGTTAATTGAATAGATATGTTAATGGTCTGTATTCACGGCACTCGTTCTTGACCTCGGTCTTCAGAGACAGCTGTGATGTGGCAATGATTACACAACTGTCCACTTTTATTTTCCAATGTTTCAATTAGCTTACACAATGTCATTATCATGTGAACAAGCGGCCAAAGTTGATCCACTTTCAATTAAAGTGCAGTGTAGATTTAGCAGCTTTATTAAGGAACTCGTCTGCAAACAGTTGGCGAATGGGAGCCTGGAGCAGTTGGTAGAGTGAGTGCCTGTTGTTAAGTAAAGGGATTAATGGAACAAAATTGTGCTGAGGATGTAGAAATGTGCTTTTCCCGCAGCAATAAAGTTGGATAATCAAAGCAAAACTCACGGCTGATTTGCTGAATATTTCAAAAGACTTTTAAGTTCATTCATCTTGTTTACTTAAAGTAACTTTTTTTAACAGTTTCGCTCCAAAAAATAGTGGTGAGTGGGAGTTTTTACTATTCATTTACATTTTCGTTTTGTGATTCAATAAAGAAAGTCCGTTGTTCGCAGAAGTGAAGGTTGAGCTTGACTAAACAAAAGAGCAGCAGGGTGCTTGGCATATCAGCCGTGCTTCAGCACCCACACGCCAAAAAAAAACAAAAAAAACAAAAAAAACGGGCGTGATTCAACCATCCAGTACTGAGCCAAGTGCATGGCTGACATTTGAATGTTAATCCTGCCAGCATCAGATAAGATCAGCGCTATCACAGCTGATCACTCCCAAGGGTCTCACTGCATGCAAGAGAACACTCTCCTCATACCAAATATTTATCTTGCTTGTTGGTTGTTGAACTTTCAGGCATTATTTAAGTTAAAGCATCAACCACCTTCCTTTTGAATGCTATACAAAATAAAATGCCAAGGTCAAGGCATGAAGTGTTCCTTTTCTGCATTAAAATGTTAAAACTTTCATGGATTCTTCTTCTGTGTTACAGTAAAAACATCTATTGATTTTTAAATGGTAAGCCATCCGAGTCACTGGAGGTAGCTGAGGCCACTAAAGTCAGTGTTTCATCTTTGGGGTTCTACCAATCACATTGTTAACCCTCTAAGAAAGGGAGTCAATTTTTTAAATTGGACCACACAATGTTCTAAAAATAGAATTTAACCAGAAAACTGAAAACAACAAAAGTAAAAATGAAAAATCATCAGAAATTTTACAAGAATAAAGTCAAAATATGATCAAGAAAAAAAGTTGTAATCTGATGCAAAAAAGTTGAATAATATGAGTAATATTATGATACAATAATGTCATTTTAGTTGCACAAACTTGGAATATTGAAGACTAAAATGGTTTTTTTTTAAGTTGTAATATTATGAAAGACAAACCAAACAAAATACAGTGTCCCCTCCCTCTATCGCGGTACACCTTTCACAATTTTATTTATGCTTTTTTTTTTTGAATGCTGTTCTAGGCCAAGCCTGGCCCTTTAAGAATAATTGCATGGTGGGAACTTGAGTGTCTCTCTCTTCACTCTCTAGTTTGTCTACACCGCCCATTGTCTTCTGCGTCCTGATTGGCTGTAGACCATTGTCAATCAATCTCCTTTGTGCAGCCCCGCCGTGTCTCCTGTATGTTTGCAAGTTTCTCCCTGACAAAACTCACAATGTTGATGAAACATTCTGCCCCCAAAAAGTAGAGGAGGATGCTCTGGACATGCTGAAGAAATGTAGACGTTACGCTATTACATGGCACCATTGCAGAATAGTGGAAATTACTCTTTGGTTCTAAAGAGGGGAACTGCAAAAGGGAACATTGCAGCAATGTGTTTTGACAAGGATACAAAAACGCTACAGTACAGCAGAACGGCACCAGGATGAAAAAGTCACAGGAGTCAAGAGTACAAAGTGTATGGTCATGGATTTTACAGCCTTAAGCATACAGTATATAATAATTGTAAAAAAATAAAGTTGGGTACTTTGTAAATGTCACTTATTTCGGGTTACTATGGGAACCTATCTGCGGAGGGAAGGAGGGAACTCTGTAAAGTTGTCATTATTGGTAATTATGTAGGGGAAAAAGTTCTAATATTATGGGACTACAGTCAAAATGATATGGGAATAATGTCATAATATAACGATAAGTCAATTTAGGAAGAAAGTTGAAAAATTTGGATAATTTAAAAAAACAACAGTAAAAATGAAAAGAAGCAAAGATAGAAGTTCATACTAAAAATACACAAAGCTGAGATGCAGTTTTTTACTTGAAGTGTACGTATATGTAACATCTTAGCATATATAAGTACATGTGTTGGTTACAAAATGTCAATGTGGCCTTTTTATCCTTTTATTTTTCCTTCAGTATGTGGCCCCAGGTGGAACATGTTTAGACACCCCTGCTCTACGGTTCCTGTTTTGCAGTCTGTATTTTAAAGAATAGCCAACTCAGGAAGGTTGGAGCTAAGTAAAAGAGGTCAAATGACAAAATAGTATGTTTGGTTTTTAGCCCGCATATCATTCATTCATTCATTCATTTTCTACCGCTTTTCCTCACAAGGTTTGCGGGCGTGCTGGAGCCTATCCCGTGCGAAAGGCGGGGTACACCCTGAACTGGTGGCCATCCAATCACAGGGCACATATAGACAAACAACCATTCACACTCATATTCATATCTATGGACAATTTGGAGTCGCTAATTAACCTAGCATGTTTTTGGAATGTGGGAGGAAACCGGAGTACCCGGAGAAAACCCACGCATGCACGGGGAGAACATGCAAACTCCACACAGAGATGGCCGAGGGTGGAATTGAACTAGTTGTGAGGCCTGCGCCCTAAACACTCGCCCGCACATCAGTCACATTTTTATAATCCTAAGGGACTGATGTTTGAGATCAAGACAAGAACAATCTTTATTTTGAAGGCTAACCATGTCACATTCAGGCCATGTTTCATGTTTCTTCTTGAATTCTACCACTTGCAACCCAAACATTCCTACATATTACTATCAGAAATACACAGTGTGCTTGAACACAAAGCACACACGCACATAATAAAGATGATAAAATAATTATCTGGCTGGGATCTGTCCAAATGTCCCAAGAAGAACTACCCCGCCCCGCTTTTTTAACTGTGTACTAACCAATGAATGTTGTATTTTGGTGTGTCTTTTATTCTGTTTACTTGCTCTATTCAACTTCATTCTTTTGTAAAGTGTCTTTGAGTATCTTGAAAAGCGTTATACAAATAAAATGTATTATTATTATTATTATTACTATCCAATAACTGAGAACCAATGCTCGGCATCTAACTAGTTTCTTGCATGTTGTTTAGCCGTACAATGACTGAGACAGCATACGATGCCAATAATGTTAATGTCGAAAACCAGGGCACGTGTTCCTTTGCAACAGGGGTGTCCAAACGTCTTCCACCAAGGGTTGCATACAGAAAAGGTGCAGGTTGCTTACCCCTGGCTTAGCTCAAAGGACAAATCAGGATCTATTTATTTGGAATTCTAGCCAACCTAATCAATTGAAAGTACAGTCACATTATTGTTTTGTGTCAAAACACTTTGCTTTTAAAAGACAGTCAGCAAACGACAGCTGAGCTAAGAGGTCAGTCTCATCAGTCCATGTTGCTTTTCTGTCCTTTTCTCCCATTATATGTAAAAGAAAACACAATTTTCCCTCCCTAAGTGCAATATTTTCAGCCCTCCTCCCAAGTGTACTTAAAGTGCTACAGTTAGTCTCTCAGAACAAACCAGGAAATGAATGCAAGGGAAGAACCAGGAAGTGTGACGGATGCTGTAGTGCCTCAGTGGAGTTCATGAAGCATTAATGGATATTTGAGATGACTTCACTCAGAATTATTAATAGGCTGCTGCTACCTTCGCAGAGAAGTTGCTCATGCTTCCTGATAAAGTTTGGAGTTTAGGATGGAACACGAAGGATGTTAAAGACAATGTCGCTCCTCAAAGATATACCGAGTCAACTCTTGTGGATGCTTATCCCATTTGGCTTTGTTTTGTTTATAAATCTTACTAACAGGGCACGAAAAAGCAGTAGAAATATGCTGTAATGCTCTTATTTTATCCATTTATTAGTAAGATGAGATATGTCCATAGTCTGGATCTATAGAATATGAACATTTAGAATGTATTTCATAACTTCCGCTTCTCTTGGTTTGCAGCACATGACATGACGGAGGAGTTGAATCAATGTAATGCTGTCTGCATGGCGTGCAGACACTTGTTTGTTAATGATACATTCAATTGAATAGGACTTCACAATGTGATGTATTCATTGAATGCTTGCACCGCCGGAATGAAATGTTAACGGCATTATTGAACCGTGAGTCTACATTTTCCGCGACATTTTCCCCCCCTGTTGAAAATGAATGGACAAGTTCCACATTTCCACACCCATTCAACTACTTCAATATTAATTCTATATTCAAATCAAATCAAATCAACTTTATTTGTAGAGCACTTTTCCTGCAAGAAGATGCAACACAAAGTGCTTTCCAGAATTAAAACAATTACCACAATTAAAAAGGAAAACAATGAAGAAAAAAGAAAGCCCCTCCTTCCCACCCTCCATACTAGACCCACCCACACACACACACACGCAAGCACACAATCACCCACAGTAGGGAGACATGGCATGGTACTGAGGAACAAGGAAACGCCACCTTTGGGGCCGTCCACACTGGGAGAAGCTGCAGGCCGTGCCATCGGAGGACCAGCACCCGGGCCCTCCGACTCCGTTAGACGGGCGGACCCCCACATTAAAGGGAGGAACCCCCCAGCTGGCCGTGTCGAAGGGACCCAAGGATGGATATTCAACATCTATTCTACATCTCAACAGCATTTCACTTCACAACCAATATCAAGTCAAATGACCCCCTCTAGTAGTTGATATGGCAATTGTAATTATCTTCAATGTTGTTGTCATGTATAAAAATTCTAGTCAGTGGGTAAAAAGAATGAAACAAATCACCACACACAAGCTGCATTTAATGGCAATGGGAATGGACAGTGCGGCCTGACAAAAATGGCACCATCTAACGTGTTACAAGAGCAAAATAGGATCAACACATGGCAGAAATAAAGCATTTGCTGCTTTTATTCAGAGCAATTCAGCGAAACAATACATGGGCGATGATGATGACAGAAGCGTTTCCAGCTTTATAAATAATTTAGCTGCAATGAGTTGTAGAGGGAAAGCCTTGAACCTCTTTTTCAGAGGAAAATGATGTGTTCGGTGTCTGGATCTTTAAGGTTGTACGTCAAATCAAGCACTGAGAATCAACACAGGAACTGCAAGCATTGTAAATAAACTTGAATTAAATAATACTGTGCTACCATTGTGTGCACTGAGGATGAAGCAGCGTAAGAGAGCTTGCCAAAAATCTTCCTAAATAGCTACTAATGGAAATAGAATGGGACCGAAGAGGTGATGGTGTTAGAAAACAGGTCATCATCTAATACCATCCTGAAAGTTTCTCCACTCAAGTACAGTGTGGCAATAGTGCCATCTTTTGGTGACGCATCCTGCTCTCTCTTTCTCTCTGCAGCTGTCAACATCACCCGAGCAAGATTCAGCGGAACTGACGAGTTTGGCTACACTTCTTTTGTGGCCTATTCTGATATTCCCAGTCACAGTTTCTTTTATGAGTTCCATCTGAAGTTCACGCTGGTCAATAGGTCATCTGCTGTGAAAGACAACCTGATCCTGTTCTCTGGGCAGAAAGGACAAGGTGAGCCACCTGCACGTTGTCGGGGATTATATCACAGATATAAGTTCATATGATTGGTGTTGTTACATTTTGGAATTTGCTGGGCACCATAAACCTATGTCAGGGATGTCCAAAGTATGGCCTAGGGGCCATTCTTCATTTCATTTTTCATGAAAATGTAATCACTCACCACCTACAACAATAAAAAGAAGGATTATGGGAACACTGAAGTGAAAAATATACGAAAGAAAAAAGTAACAAAACTATTCGCTCTCACGCTACCTTTAAGACAAATGCATAATTATCTTCTCAGCATCATTTGATTGGTTTTGGAAAATACATATCATTCATGATTGTGACATGAAAATGTCACAATTGCACAAATCTCAGTTGGGACGCCCACCCGGGCTTGCCCACAGACCACAGACATTCAACATTTAATGGATTGAGTAAGGAAATCAAACAATGCACAACGATGAGCCAATTCAAGAAACAATACAAGCAGTTGATGTTTGCTAAATACAAGGATGAAGAGTCTTGAACCAGTCATGATGTGCTATATATATCACTATATTGACACGCACTATGGTACCCATTATGGCATTGGATGCTCATGGAGGCACATTATTAAAAAAAAAAAAAAAGGAAAAAAACCTTAAACTGTATTATGGAAAGCAGGAAGTGAACAAATGTAACAGTTACTGATTGTAAAAGTACCAGATGGAGGGGTAGGATTTAATAAGCTTTGCTTCTTCCTACTCCTTTTGGACATGTGGAACTGGGAACTGATTATGGGATGCACTCAATTGGAATCTGATGCATGTTCAAATGAAATAAAACCATTACCATTACCATGGTAATGGTAATGGTAATGTACAAAAAAACATTATTTTTGATTGTGCCAAATCTATACATTCTCTGGCTGCTCTTTTGCACCGGAATAAACCTTAAAGTTTTTTTTTGTTTTTTACCATTACCATTACCATTACCATTACCATTACCTTTAACCTCCAGGAACAAGAAGTCAGAAATGACTGAATTCATTTGACTTGAGAGCCGCACGGTAGTGAGTGGTTAGCATTTTGGCCACACAGTCAGGAGATCGGGAAGACCTGGGTTTGAATCTCTGCTTGGGCATCTCTGGGTGGAGTTTGAATGTTCTCTCCGGGGGGGGGGAACAACAACATAAAACACAGTTGGGCTCATGCAGTGTATTAACTAAATTTCAAAATTCATTACCGGCCATTGTAGACATTTTTGGCTGATTTATTTATGATTATTTATTATTTATTTATTTATTTATTCAAGGCAAATTATTGTGTTATATGGCTATGTAAACATGGTACAAGATTAGACTCTCAAAGAAAGTTTCTTTAGTCATCAGCAGTAGAACATAGGTAAGTTTCAGGAAAATATCTGTTCCCAACAAAAAAGGGAAAAAAAGCTTTTTGTGAAAAGTATAACTTTCACTTGACACTGTGACAGCTAAACAACTGCTCCACTACATAAACAAAACAAAAAATGTTTCAAATGTATCAAAATCTGCAAATATAACACAATGAACTATTTACAATTGTTATATTTGGAATTAAACTGTGTGTGTGTGCACATTTCTGCACACGTGCATGCATGAAAGTTTCCCTACAATGTGGAACCTTCTGCACACTACTCTCCTCCATGCTCTTCCACGTCCTCCTTGCCACCTTGTGGCCGTTTTTATGGTTTAAACCGGCAGTGACAGTGATTACTGTTGGTGTGTAGTTACATCATCTCCTCTGTTGCCTTTTGTGCAAAAAACCTTAAAAGTCGTATAAATACATCTTTGGGAACGAGTGTTCAGGTTTAAAAAAAAATCAATTATAAATACAGTACATCTTTGGTACGGAATGAGTCAATAACACAATGATATTGGCATAAATTTTGTATGAAGGACATACTTTATAATACATGGCAGTAATTAGACTTCTTATTCTTAGCACACTCAGCTGAGATTAAAGGTCAAGTCAGTCATTTTTTTATCTGATTTTGCTGATCATTGGGCAAACTTTTTTTTTTTAGTTCTTGGTTTTGGACGTTTGGTAGCAGCAAGGACTGAACATAAATATTAATGATAATAACATACAGTACAGTTGAAGTGATCAGTGGTGACGCGGTCGACACCCACGGTGCTAAATTAGCAGGGTCGGCCCCGCCAGCAGTCGAATAATAGTTTATCAAAACAGGAATAACACGAAAAAAAAAGAAAAAAAAAGAAGGAAAAAAAAGGAAAAAAAAGAAAAAAAAAGAAAAAAAAAAAAAAGGAAAAAAAAAAAAAAAAACAGGAATAACACAAAAATAAATTCAAGCTCTGGTAGTTTCTCAGGGATGTAAATTCATCAAGAGAGGGCGCGGGAAGAAAAGAAAACAAGAGCCATATAAATGAATAATGAAACACCTGTCAGGAGAGAGAGTGGAAATAATACAAATTGGAGAAAAGATGAAATATACACAAGTGAAAATCATAATTGACTTAATGAAGTGTCAGCTTTGATCACGCACCACCATTTCATTGATGCAAAGACTCCGGGTACACTAAACCGTCCCGGTTGAAGTGGTGGACACCCTCATTTCAAAAGCAACCCAATGTGTAATTGACTGTGTCTAATAGTGTGTTTGTGTGGGTGCTTATTCAGCGAGAATTCATCCGCTATATACAATTTTTATACAGTCCACTCTGGTTTATCACAGTTAATTAGGTCCACGAAGTAGGATTCAATATTAATAAATGTGATATCTTCAAAACGGCAGTGAAAATGGATGGAGGGATGCAACGGTTTCAAAGTTGGAGCATGGAAAACCTGTTTTTGACTCTCTAAATCTAATTATTATTAGAGCCCTGTAGACATGAAATAACATCCCTATAGTCACCTTTATACTCCTGTTATTCTTTGTTTACAACTGTAACGGGACACAAGAGCATGTCGGCAAGCTAACTAGTTAGCCTCCAATTTATTTATTCTAAACATAAGAAAACGGAGTGGAAGTGTCACGCCCTGTGTGGGTTTGTTTGAGTTACCTTCTTGGGCTTTGGTTTCCAGTTTGGACACTCTTATTTTGTATTGGACTTCCTGTTTTCCCGTGTCTGCCTTGGTTGTCCTTATCTCCCACACCTGTCCCTAATTAGTGCTGTCTATTTAGTTCAGGTGTGTGCTTCTCCCCTCGTGGGATCATTAGCATTTGTCCGTCTGCCTCATGAGTTGCTTTATCCTGCTACTGCTATTATTGCACGCAATAAATATTTTTACCTGCATCCTGGGGTCGCACCGCAAAACAATCAAGATCGACCGTGACAGGAAGAAGGTCAAAGTAAGAAGCCAAAATACTACCACTTCCACATGAAAAGGGAGGAGAACTGACTCCATGCAATGTGAAAGTAATCTAATCTAATACTACATTTAATTTGTCTTTCAGTATTTGAAAGACTATTAATAGTTCATAGCTTACCAAAAAATGGTGCTAATTTATTATTTAATACATTTTCTAAAACTGGTGATGTTGGAACTGCGATGTAGTGAGGGACGACCGCAGCGGAGTTCTGTACTATATTGATTTAATTTCATTCTCATTATTACCAGGCACAGATGGTGATGACTTCCTCGCTTTGGGGTTACGAAAAGGGCGGGTTCTGCATAGATTCAACCTCGGATCAGGTATAGCAACCATTGTGTCCGATCGACTGAACCTGCACGTGGACATCCACACTGTCACGTTCGGAAGGTCCAACACCACTGGATGGCTGAAGGTGATTGGAGCTTTTATACCATGCTCACACAAAAATAAGACGGTTATTTATGTCTAAAAAAGATGTGTCATTTTATATTTGGGGTTGAGAAATTATACATACAAATAAGCAAATGGCGCCCAGCCACTTCTTTGCCAATCTGCCTCAAAGATTGGGTAAGTTATTGAACAACAGGGAGTAGTTGTGATGCAAATGTTAAGGATTGCTATCACTCGGTTGAGGATATTTTGTATACTCATCAAACTAATCACATCAGAAAGCATTTTGTCCTTTCTGTTTTTTGACGTGTCCTCCCCAGTGTCACTAATGTCAGTTGCAGCCAGGCTTGTACTCGTTATTGTGGTCCAAAAAAGCTCAAGATTAAGAAAATGTTCCAGCAAAACTTAATGGCTAAAGAGTTGGAGATGATGCATTTGGTAAAGGTACACTGGTAAAGTTTTAATGAGTATTGATATTGTCTTTCCTAGGTTGATGGACAAAGGAACAGAACAGGCTCATCTCCAGGACCCCTGCAAGGCCTCAATGTTTTCAAGCAAGTCTTTGTAGGTGGATATAATGAGTACACCGCTCAACTGCTGCCACTTGGCTCCAGGTTCCATCAAGGCTTTCAGGGTAAGACGGCCACTTTCAGCACTGGAGCTCTGGCATCCTTCCCAGGATCTCTGTGTCTTTGTACAGCCTAATGAAAAGAGAGGGCAGAAAGCAGTTTGCAAGTTGATAGGATCGGCACCTCTGAAGCATTCTGCTGCTGCTGGAGTCCCCTAAATAAGCGTAGTATGGAAATAATGTAGGCTGTGATGGGTGCTGGCAAAATGTACTTCCAAAATGTCAGACATTACGTATGACGAGTAATACCTGTGTTACAGTTACATTGCCAGTCCTCTTGCATGATGAGACCTTTACCCTAAAAAAGTGGGGGGCCAAAAAATGAATGGATTTAAGATAAGATAAGATATGTCTTTATTCATCCCTGAGTGGGGAAATTTGCATTGCACAGCAGCAAGACTACAGAATCAGTTAAGCAGTACAAAATACACAATATAGAAAAATAAACAATATAAACAACCCAAGTATTAACAAAATCAACAGTTTTTCCCAGAGTTATATACAAATACAGTATGCAGATAATATGAAACGATATGAGATATATGACCAGTCTATATACTGAGTATTAAATTTAGATTTAAAATTAAATAATAATAATTAATGAAAAGCCCAAATAAACATTGTTATGTATAATGATTGAAATGATGAGTGCCCAACTGTGACATAAAAACTGAACAAAAACCTGAGGCAACTAATGATAATACTGTAATTGTAGTTAGGCCTACTTTCCACTGAACTTATGGATGATTCCCAAAAATGAAACTTTGGTACAGATGATCATAAAAAGTGACACTTTCTGGAAACCTCATATTACAAATATACAACATAAGTTTCCAGAAATATTTCAGTATTGAACAAAACTAAATTTGTTCTCAATCAGAAATCACTCCACACTCTTTGTTGCTCTCTGGTTCTACCATATCTTACTTATTGTGTGGAAATATGGGATAATAACTATAAAAGCAATCTTCACTGGCTAAATGTACTGCAAAAAAGGTCAGTAAGGATAATTCATAATGCCGCCTACAGAGAACATACTAACTCCTTATTTCTAAAATCACAAATACTTCAACTTGCTGATATAGTTCATCTTCAAACAGCTAAAATAATGCATAAGGCTAAAAACAACCAATTAGCTAAAAATGTCATCCAATACTTCTCTACAAGAGAGGAGAAATATGATCTCAGGGAAGAAGTACATTTGAAACACTTCTATGCTAGGACTACGTTATGCTAGCCATAGCATTTCAGTATGTGGAATCAAACTATGGAATGGATTGAGTAAGGAAATCAAACAATGCACAACGATGAGCCAATTCAAGAAACAATACAAGCAGTTGATGTTTGCTAAATACAAGGATGAAGAGTCTTGAACCAGTCATGATGTGCTATATATATCACTATATTGACACGCACTATGGTACCCATTATGGCATTGGATGCTCATATCACCCAGTACTTCGGTACGAGGTACATTATTAAAAAAAAAATACAAAAAATAAACTTAAACTGTATTATGGAAAGCAGGAAGTGAACAAATGTAACAATTACTGATTGTAAAAGTACCAGATGGAGTGGTAGGATTAAATAAGCTTTGCATCTTCCTACTCCTTTTGGACATGTGGAACTGGGAACTGATTATGGGATGCACTCAATTGTAATCTGATGCATGTTCAAATGAAATAAAACCATTACCATTACTTTCAGTACTCCTCATGTGCTCTACTAAAGTGGTAGCACGCAGGCAACACACCTAGGAGACTCGGGTTCGATTCCCCGCTCGGGCATCTCTATATGGAGTTTACATGTCCTCCCTGTGCATGCGTGGGTTTTCTCCGGGTATTCCGGTTTCCTTCCCCATTCCAAAAACATGCTAGGTCAATTGGTGACTCCAAATTGTCCATAGGTATGAATGTGAATGTGAATGGTTGTTTGTCTATATGTGCCCTGTGATTGGCTGGCCACCAGTCCAGAGTGTACCCCGCCTCTCTCCTGAAGACAGCTGGGATAGGCTCCAGCACACCCGCGACCCTTGTGAGGAAAAGCGGTACAAAATGCATGGATGGATAAAGTATCTATTTTTTTAGCCAATGTCCGACAGCCCTAAATTGAAGTGGACTGCAGCTTTTTGTGTCTTATTTATGAGTCTGACATCCATCTTAATCCGTCCGATGGAATAGAAGTTTCAAGCCCAAAAAATCAAATCAGCTGCAGTGAAGAATCAGTTTCCATAAACCGCCTGACACCGCCGCGGTCCCCTGTATTGGTAAGCTCAACGCCGGTGGAGGCATGGCCCCGGTGCAGAGGATGTAATGAGAACTCATGGGCGTCTAATCAGATCTGTGTGACCTTCCTGAAGCCCTAATCATGATGGCTGGCAGTGAACACACTGATAATGCACTTCACTCCCAGTTATCAACAGATCCACACTCCCCCTGTGGAAAGGTGGCGGATGAGACGCGGCGACTCCTGAAATGAATCAGTCAGTCAATTTGAGCCACTGATCAAATAACAAGCAAGTGGGAAGAGTGTTTGTCGAATCTCCACACCGTTCCATGCAAACATTTCTATTAAGGTCATTCATTCAGCGCTACTTGAAGAAGATACATGACAGCGCGTCCGGCTGAATCAAAAATATACTCCATTTGTTTATAGCACTGTAACCATCACTTGAGTCGCCATGAATATTCATGAAGGAGCGTGACATTTCTCCTGCATTCTGTTTGTGCCGGTGACTAATGCAGTAGGGAAGACGGGTGCCACATGACTGGAAGGCTTTTCTGGGGCCCTTCTTGCTCTGCAGTTGCAGGCCAAAGTAAATATTGCCTGGATGGAATTGAATTATGGAAGCAAAAGGCAAACAAGGCGGGAGATGCTTGATGACAGCTGGTGGCAGACTTGTTGATTATTGTGTGAACGCTGAGAGGAAAGCTTTCACGCTGATGTTATTTTGACAATACGTGACAGCGTCACCATCTCTAAGTCTACGCTGGTCGACTTCCAAGATGTTCTCAGTTTGAAACAATTCCCCCGCAAGAAATAATAACTTTATTTATTACGCAGTGAAACCGCCTCCATCAAAGAACATTACAGACCGTACAACATTCTAAACCAGGGGTGGGCAAACGTTTGGACTCGCGGGCCGCATTAATTTAACAAAATTGACGGGGGGGGATTATGTAGTATTTTACACGTAACAGTCCATTTTTACACCTATATTTTTACACATATTTTACATGTAAAAGTGTCATGCAATCTGCTATATGTGCACTTTGAAATCATTTATTTGATGTAAAGTGTGTTATAAATGTATTATTATTATTATTATTATTGTTATTAGAATTATTATTATTATTACTTATAGTAATGTTATTATATTATTATTATTATTTTCTTAATAATAATAATATTACTACCATTATTATATTAATATTAATATAATAGTAGTATTATTATCATTATTGACAACATTATTATTATTATTATTCATTCATTCATTCATTTTCTACCGCTTCTCCACACAGAGATGGCCGAGGGTGGGAATTGAACCCTGGTCTCCTAGCTGTGAGGTCTGCGCACTAACCACCAGACCGCCGTGCCGCCCTATTATTATTATTATTATTATTATTATTATTATTATTATTATTATTATTATTGTTATTATTATTATTATTATTATTATTATTATTATTATTATTATTATTATTATTATTATTATTATTATTATTATTATTATTATTATTATTACCTAGCTGTGAGGTCTGCGCACTAACCACCAGACCGCCGTGCCGCCCTATTATTATTATTATTATTATTATTATTATTATTATTATTATTATTATTATTATTATTATTATTATTATTATTATTATTATTATTATTATTATTATTATTATTATTATTATTATTGTGCTTGTGCTCCTTTTTCCAGGAGTATTTTGTAAACAACAGACCACATCAAATAACGAAATTGATAAAGCAGCTAGCTACCTAGCTATCAAAAAGTTGGCCCAAGCCACGATGCCAGGTTATGTGTTGAGTTTAAATGAAATACTTTGGAAAAAACAGGCGGGCCATATTGAAACACTTGGCGGGCCGGATGTGGCCCCCGGGCCGTAGTTTGCCCACCCCTGTTCTAAACTGTCATACAAGTATAAAAAGGTTTAAAAAACAAATACATGCACACAAAGCGTCGTGAAGTCCACAGGCGTCCACGGCGACTCTTCAGCCTCCTTGTTGCAGCTTTTTTTAACACTGAAGCAGAGGAAATGTGCATTTTCAAAAAGAGTTTAAAAATAAATTAGACTCACTGCTTGTCTGTGAACGCATCAACATTGCTGACTGCCGATTGGATGAGCAAAGGATGGGGTCGGTTTGTTCAGTCAGTGAGACACAAAAGAACAGTAAGCGATCCATAACCATGAATATGATCCTAAAATGAAAAATACAGAGTTTCATTGTGAATATACATATTCTCAGGAGTATTGTTTGACCATTGTTGGAATGTAGATATTAAATCAAATCAACTTTATTTGTAGAGCACTTTTCCTGCAGAGACATGCAACACAAAGTGCTGTACAGAATTAAAAACAATTACCACAATTAAAAAGACAAACAATTACAAAGAAAGCCCCTCCCTCCCACGCTCCCTACTAGACACACACACACACAATCACACACACACACAAGGAAACGCCACCTTTGGGGTCGTCCACACTGGGAGGACCCGCAAGCCGTGCCGTCGGGGGACCAGCACCCGGGCCCCCCGACTCCGACAGACGGGCGGACCCCCACATCAAAGGGAGGAACCCCCTGCCATCCGCGTCGAAGGGACCCAAGAATGGCACCCCCTCAGTAGACCCGACACAGCCCCCAGTGTGGAGGACCCCCCTGAGGAAACACTGGAGTTAAAATAGCATAAAATAGGACAAAAAAGATAAAAACGTAAGAAAAGTTTAAAATATTAGTTAAAAGCCTGATTAAAAAGGCGTGTCTTTAATCTTTTTTTTTTTAAATATCAACAGTCTCCGCAGTCCTGAGGCTCTCCGGCAGGCTGTTCCACAGGTGGGGGCCATAGTGGGTTTTGGTTCTGGGTTTTGGTATTGTTAAAAGGCCAGTGCCGCGGGGGGGTTGATATGGTAAAAGCAGATCAGATAAATAAGAAGGTGCCATTAAGGCCGTTAAGACAATTAAAAACCAGTAAGAGAATCTTAAAATGGATCCTGAAGCGGACGGGGAGCCAATGTAGCCACTTTAAAACCAATGTAATCTGCTCCCGCCCTCTGGTCCTCGTCAGCACACGTGCGGCTGAGTTCTGTAATATTTAATAATTGGAGATTTAAAATACTCTTTTTGGGAAGACCTGAGAGCAGGGCATTACAGTGATCTAAACGATTAGTTATTAGTTATAATTATTACACAACTAATAATTATTTTCATAATAATAAATATTATTTTCATTGATTGAGTAATTGGTGGCTGCACGGTGGACGAGTGTTTACCACGCAGGCCTCACAGCTAGGAGATGTGTGACATCTCTGTGTGGAGTTTGCATGCGACTCCAAGTTGTCCATAGGTATGAATGTGAGTGTGAATGGTTGTTTGTCTATATGTGCCCTGTGATTGGCTGGCCACCAGTCCAGGGTGTACCCCGCCTCTCGCTTGAAGACAGCTGGGATAGGCTCCAGCACGCCTGTGACCCTTGTGAGGATAAACGGTAGAAAATGAATGAATTGACCAAAAGCACCTTATTAGATTTATCAGTTAAATAAATATCATATTTTATGGGTGTTTACATATTAATATCATAAATTGATTAGGAGGGCTGCTATAAATTATGATTTTGTCCTGTATGTCCCTTTCATTGTGTTGTCAAGCTCTCTGTACTAAAATGCACTTTCCTTGTATTTTTTTTTTTTTTGTCAAGGGTGCATTTTTGATGTGCGCTTTCGAACAAGAAGAAATGGAACATTCCAAGCTGTGGGCCATCCAACCTTTGGGAGAAACGTGGGTCAATGTGGGGTCAACCCTTGCGTTGATGTCCAGTGCAGGAATGGAGGAACATGCGTGGACTCTGGTTCATCTGTGCAGTAAGGCCAAACGTGTGGAAACACGATGAAACGCGGAGCTAGCAGCTATAAGCTTGTGTTTTCTTTTGCAAGTTGCCTGTGCCCTTTTGGATGGAAGGGAGCTCTCTGTTCTGAGACTGTGTCGGTTTGTGATGCCGCGCACACTCCCCCGCCTTTGTGCGCCCACGGTTCCACCTGCATCCCTCTTCCAAATGGATATACCTGTCAGTGCCCCTTGGGGATGGCAGGACTCTACTGCGAGAAAGGTCACACCATCAAAGCAAATCTTCATCATTAACACGTGTTTTTTTTTTCTCTGTTCATTTTGTCAACAAGGAAGCACTTTTGCTCTTCAATTATTTAACTGAGCGTTATTGTCCCCGTTTCAGCTGTGAGCATCAGTGATCCATTCTTCAGTGGAAAGCACTCCTCCTGGATGTCCTTTCCCCCAATGAATATAAGGCACCGGACTGTGTTGCAGCTGCAGTTCCAACCTTTATCACCAGGGGGTGTCCTTGTGTATGTTGCACAGCATGTTGGGGACAGAGCTGGTAAGATTAATCATGTAACTTCATTCATTGGATTCATTATCTACTGAGGGGCTGGAGCCTATCCTAGTTGACTTTTGCTGAGAGGCGGACTATATTTAATGCTTTTATGCTTTCAGTCTTTCATTTATCATGGTTGTTTTTTCTTCACAGTGGATTCTATGTGTGCGTTTATGGCAGGGGTGGGCAAACTTTTTGACTCGCGGGGCGCATTAATTTAACAAAATTGACAGGGGGGATTATGTAGTATTTTACACGTAACAGTCCATTTTTACACCTATATTTTTACACATATTTTACATGTAAAAGTGTCATGCAATCTGCTATATGTGCACTTTGAAATCATTTATTTGATGTAAAGTGTGTTTCTCAATGTATTATTATTATTATTATTATTATTGTTATTTTTATTTGAATTATTATTAGTATTAGTTATAGTAATGTTATATTATTATTATTATTATTTTGTTAATAATAATAATATTACTACCATTATTATATTAATATTATTAACAACAATATTAATATAATAGTAGTATTATTGACATTATTATTATTATTATATTATTATTATTATTATTATATTATTTTTATTTTTATTTTTATTTTTATTTTTATTTTTATTTTTATTTTTATTTTTATTTTTATTTTTATTTTTATTTTTATTTTTATTTTTATTTTTATTTTTATTTTTATTTATTATTGTGCTTGTGCTCCTTTTTTATGCGTATTTTAGGAGTATTTTGTAAACAACAGACCACATCAAATAACGAAATTGATAAAGCAGCTACCTCAACCATCAAAAAGTTGGCCCAAGCCACGATGCCAGGTTATGTGTTGAGTTTAAATGAAATACTTTGGAAAAAACAGGCGGGCCATATTGAAACACTTGGCGGGCCGGATGTGGCCCCCGGGCCGTAATTTGCCCACCCCTGGTTTATGGCATCCGTGTATATGGAAACATTTAAACGGTTTGCCACCTTCCTTACCCCCCCCCCCTTTTTTTTTTTTGCATGTTTGTCACATGCTCAAACAAATTGAAATATTAGTCAATGGCAACACAACTGAACACAAAAGGCAGTAACTGCTGCATTTCAGAAAAACATCATAGCAACAGTAAAATATGGTGGTGGTAGTGTGATGGTCTGGGACTGTTTTGCTGCTTCAGGACCTGGAATGGAACCATGAATTCTGCTGTCTACCAATGACTTCTTCTATGTAGGTTTGGATTGTTTTCGTCCCTTAATTACGACAGGTTTCATTTTAAAACTGCATTTTGTGAGGGAAGGATGCAAACACTTTTTCACACCACTCTATGTGAAATGTACTTTCCATCATCTTAGTTGTTATATTTCCTCCCTGCAGGAGACTTCCTCTGCCTATCCTTAACATCCTCGTTTGTCCAGCTGCGATACAATCTGGGGGACGGCACCCACATCCTTCAAACTGTCAACCAAGTGGACCTGCACACGAGAAACTGGCACACTGTCAAGGCAGGGCGGATCGGTCAGCAGGGATTCCTAATCCTGGATGGCAAAGAGGTCACACACGACGCCACCGGGGGGATGAGCACCCTGGATGTCACCACCAACATCTTCATAGGGGGCGTCTCCTCGATGATGTCCACAGACGCAACGGAAGGAGCAGCGGTGGGCTTCACCGGCGGCATCCGGGAAGTCATTCTAAACGGGCTTGAGTTGGAGTTGACGGAGAAAGGAGCTACGAGCGGAGCGAATGTGGAAGACTGGGACGGGAGCGCCTGTGGATACAAAGTGTGCCGCAATGGAGGTCAATGTAGGGCAACAGGAAGTGACTCCATCACGTGTGAGTGCCCGCCATCATGGACCGGCCCAGTTTGCAACCAGTCTGTAAGCTGTGTCAACAACATCTGCAAACATGGCGCCATTTGTGTGCCAGTTAGCGTCACAGCATACCGCTGCATTTGCCCCCTAGGGTGGGGAGGGAGGTACTGCAGCAGAAAGGTCGCCACTGACACTTTTACGTTTGTGGGACAATCGTATGTGAAATATCTTGATCTGAAATACAACAGGAGAAATTTAAGACACACTCGGGTGTCTTTCAGCTTCCGCACAAACACAAGTGACAGTTTGATCCTGTGGTTAGGGAAGGCGGGACATGACGATGATGACTTCCTGGCAGTAGGACTTGAGAACGGACACCTGAAAGTCGCAGTTAATCTCGGGGAAAGGGTTTCTATCCCGGTGACTTTGACGAGTCAAACATTGTGCTGCAACAGATGGCACCACGTCTCCATCGTAGTGAACAGTACGGTCATTCAAGCCGACTTGAACCAGAAGAGGGTTCTTAATGAAGACGTGGACCCACTTGGACGATATGTTGCCTTGAACTACGGCGGGCAGATGTACTTTGGAGGATTTGAAATGGGCACAAATGTGTCAGTCCTGACATCAGGGTTGTTTTCATGTGGATTTCAAGGAAGTCTTAGAAATGTTTTCTTCTTTGACGAACCACTTAGGTTTTTCCAAAGCAGTGAGGGCTTTAATGTCCATGATGGCGGTGAGACATAGAGGGGAAGATGCTGATAGTCTTATTTAAGGGCTACAACATTTAATCATTCGATGAAAAATCGATTATCCAGGTAATTGACAATTATTTGGGGATTTGACTCATCTCTATATCATCTGATTTCGGCCTCTCCGATGTGAATATATTTTTCATTTTCCTTAGTAATCCATGAAAGCAGACCTATTGTATTTTGATATTCACACACATCAACTTCATCCACGTTTGTATTTGTGAGTGTTTTGTGTACATTTAACAGACTGGAAACAGCGTTTCAGTGAATGATTGTATCTTTAATATATTTACTGTACACAGAAATGTGAGTTCTTTTTATAACCAACAATAAAAAAGAATTAGATTTATTACCAACTGTACATACACACGTGCAAAGGCACACTTCATCTCTAAAGGTATATTACAAGCCAAAATGTACATCGCACTTCTCCAAAAGAAAGTAAGACTATAAAATATTTAAAGCCATTTTTTTGTTAAAGGAGCCGAATTGGAAACGTAAAAAGGTTGCTTAACTCCAAAGAACGTTTGACCTAATGTCTTGGAGCTTCTTATTACCTGGACTGTGTCTGGTGTGCATGATCAGTACAAACAAGATGTCTACATTACAGACAGTTAAAATTTCTAATTGAAAATAATGGCCCCTTTTCTGAATTGCAGCAAGAATGTGACGACACTCACTTGTCAATTTCCGAGTATACAAAGACTTTGTGTTTTCCATTCAATTAACAGGATTAAATGCTGGCAGAATATTAGGACCAAGCCCTCTGGAAAGTTGTGTGGTTTCGGTTTTACAAGGTGCAGGAAATTGACAAGCGAGTGTGATGACCTTCGTAAGCCCATTAAAACAATAGCTCAGCTCGTAACTGACAAAGTAAAAGATGGGAAGGATGTGACATCACATAACCTAAAACGCAAGTGGTTTGAATGTCTGAGAGCACCGAACACTACTAGGGCTTAATTCCTTTTAAAAACAAAATGTAAAAAAAAAAATACAAATAATTACGAGTAATTAGAGTCTTTTGAGCTCCTCCGCCCATTTTCATAGTCCGAGTCCCAGCGATGTCGGTGCCGCTCTTTGTGGCGGTTGCCGTAGTCGTCGCTGTAGTATCGCTCTTTCCTCTTCTCGCCGTAGCGATCCTCAGGCTGCCCGTGGTGCCTATTCCTCTCTCTGTGCTTGTCGTCGGATCCACGCTCGTGCTTCCGCTCCCTGGCGTGGTGCCTGTTCTTCTTCACGTGGTGCGAGTCTCTGCGGTGGCCGTGTTTGCTGCGGTGGTGACGGTGATGCTGTTGGTCATCTTCATTGTCCTCGTCGTCATCCCTCTCCTCGCTGTGGCGGGGCATCTCCCACGGGTGGCAGTAGGCGTAGCGCTCCTCCTCTTCCGGGGGTGCCTCGTCTTTGGCCTGTGCCTGTTGCGGCGTGCCATGGTTCTGATCCTGGACGTGTAGGTTGTGGAAAGAGTTGGAAACAGATGGTTGGAGGTGGCTGCCAGGTACCTGAGCTTGATGCTGCTGCTGGGGGACAGGTGCAGTACTGTTACATGCTGCGAGAGCTGGCTCTGTCGCTGTGATACTTTGGTGCTCGGAGGCACTGTGACTCTCTGCTTGTGGCACATGGACTGAAGTCACTGATACTGTGGCGCCCACCTGGATTTCAGCTGGATCTTCATGGTCGCTGGCAGTCTGGTTCTGTTCCTTCAATTTATGTTTGGCCTGAGACATCTGTAAAAAGCCTTGATGAAATGTTGTAACTGGGTTATTTTTACCGCCACTCGGCGCAGGCACAGGTTTAGCATCCACAGGAGCAATGTGGCTGCTTTCACTGGCTTTGGTCGCACTTGAATAGGCGGAAATCTTTTTCAGTATCCCGCTTAGAGGAGGTTTGGAGCTATTTGTGTGATCTGACGCCATGTGCGATTCCAGCTTGCCTTTGTCTGCATCAGCTAAAAGAGCAGCGTCATCTTTGTTGGGGCTGCTGCTTGTTTCACCCTGGCTTTGAGTCTTTGACAAGCTTTCCAAGAAAGCATCCGTTGATACATCTGGCGGTTTATCTCTCAGGGAGACTGGAGCACTTCGGGGCGCTGCCTCAGCATCTTTTCCTGATGAGGAGTTCGCAGCCTCCGCCTGGCTGGAAGACTCCGGTTCTGCTTGGACGACTTTCACCTCTTTTTTCTTGATGACAAAGCGCTCTCGAGGTGCAGCGACGGCAGCAGCCGTCGGACTCTTGGAGCTTGTGCTCGTTGGCGACTCAGTTTTCTGAGCAGCCTTGTGAGGGATTTCTGGAGGCTTTCCAGCAAAATCTGGAAGGGGTGGGAGTTCTCCTCCCCAGCCAACTAAAACACCAGGAAGAAAACGCAGAGGCTTTTGGGGTTCCTGACAGTTCTTGCCCGATGCAGACGGTTCTTCAAAGGACTCCGTAATTGTCTCTTCTTCAACAACTTCAGCGGTCTCAAGTAGTCTCTGCTTCTCGCTTTTATTCAGAGTAGTCAAGGAGGCCAGGAAGAGCTTCTCATCTTCTTCTGTTGGAGTCTCTTGAACAGAAACAGGAACGGCCTTGACTTCAGGAGACATCCTTGCTGTTTCGTTCAAGTCAACAGGAAGATAATCCCTTTTTGGCCTCTGGCGAATTATTAGTCCCAAGAGAAGGTTTGCTCGGTTGTTTTCTAGACCTGTCAAACAAGATGACAAATTAGGGTTGCAGCACTTTTGTGGCTTTTTCTGCTCATCCCAACCTGTTACTCTCTCACCATCGGAACCAAAAAATATTTGTTTTGCCTTTCACATAACTGAAGTTTGCTTAGTTTGGAAAAAGATGTTTATTTACTTTTTTAAGCTGCTACACCCACTATTAAGTCTCCTGCGGGGGGCCACCTCACACTCAAACCCCTGTTTTTATAATCACCAAGCAGGCACACTTTATTAACTGCTGTAGTCATGTTTGTTGGATTCTTTAACTACGGGCGTCTCGATATTGACATTGGATCGCGATATCAGTATGATATGGCTGCCGGTGCTGACTGAATGACTGAATCACTGCAGTGCCCCGGCTGCTCTGCTGGGAAGAACTGCATGACGGGAAGTTAAAATTGTTGTTTTTTTAGTATTAAAACTCATATTGGTATTTGTCTTGTATATTTCAGAACTACTCTTTTAGTGTTAAGCTGCCGTGTGATGATTTTAGTCTTCTATCCAAGATGACCCAGTGAGTAAGACTGTTATGAGTAATGATCTCCTGAGATTTCTGATGGCTTGATTTCTCATAGCTCATGATTGGCTCTTGTACAATAAAGAGCTGACTGGTGCTAGCAGTACATGATATGGTAATTAGGCCACCTTGTTATGGCAAAACTAAATGACCACATATATAAAATGTGATTTAGCAGATCATAAACCTCCACCAAGGTTGAATTGTTAACTAAACTGAGAAAAAGGTGTGCATTACCAACACCTGTGGAACAGAATCTAAACCCTTCTATATTTTATTCACAAGTCCAGTTTTATTCATTCATCCATCCATCCATTTTCTACCGCTTATCCTCACGAGGGTCGCAGGGGTGCTGGAGCCTATCCCAGCTGTCTTCGGCCGAGAGGCGGGGTACACCCTAGACTGGTGGCCAGCCAATCACAGGGCACATATAGACAAACAACCATTCACACTCACATTCATACCTATGGACAATTTGGAATCACCAATTAACCTAGCATGTTTTTGGAATATGGGAGAAAACCCACGACTGCACGAGGAGAACATGGAGCAAACTCCACACAGAGATGTCCAGTTTTATTAAAAAAGAAAAAAAATATATATATATGTTAGTTTAATAGTTATAGGGGCTGCACGGCGGTCGAGTGGTTAGCGTGCAGACCTCACAGCTAGCAGAACAGGGTTCAATTCCACCCCCGGCCATCTCTGTGTGGAGTTTGCATGTTCTCCACGTGCATTTGTGGGTTTTCTCCGGGTACTCCGGTTTCCTCCCACATTCCAAAAACATGCTAGGTTAATTGGCGACTCCAAATTGTCCATAGGTATGAATGTGAGTGTGAATGGTTGTTTGTCTATATGTGCCCTGTGATTGGCTGGCGACCAATTCAGGGTGTACGCCGCCTCTCGCCCAAAGACAGCTGGGATAGGCTCCAGCATCCCCCGCGACCCTCTGAGGATAAGCGGTAGAAAATGAATGAATTAATAAATAGTTATATAGTTAAAACATGTCCCGAGTTTAATTTTAAAACATTAGCAAGATTGAATTTTATCTTTTCCTGTTTAAATTTATCCAGCGTGCGTTCTTTCAGCACATGCTCAGATATGACGTAACACGCAGCTTGAGACGTTCTTCAGTTTTAAAAATGGAGGCGAGCAATTGGTACTGGACTATTGCGGAAAGTTTGTTTTTGATCCAAACTAATTTCAAGACTGGACGAACGAAAAACTCGCAATACAGAGTTATTCCAACAAGTGAAAGAAAAACTCGGGGAAGTCGGTATCACGTGATGTTGATGTTTACGTTTTACTGCACATGCCCCATTGACTATTCGGTTTGATGATGTAGACAAAAGATTGGAATATTCCTTTCCATGTATACCATTGTTTTCAGAAAGATAATTCGTAAAGAGAAAAACTCCTCATGTAAACGTGGTTTATGTCAAAATTACTGTTGTGAAAAGGCTCATGACAAATCTATAAAAATAGCGGTGGCCTAAGACTTTCTGTAGGAGGAACCAAACGTGTTCATCTGCAAAGCAGACAAAAAGAGCCGTGTTTGAATCACCTGGTCCATCGAAGGGCACGAGTTGATGTGGCACTTTTTCAGTCGCACCCAAAGGAATGAGATACATGTCCTTCACTTGTTTGCGGTTGTTTGACACCACGCCAAAACGCCTTCTGCTGCTGAAGTAGGCATAAAGGAGTGTGTAGGAGATCTCGTCTTCCTCGGTCACAGGGCAGAAGCGAATCAGACACACTTCCTGTGTGTTAAAAAAAAAGGCATGTGTCAGCAAAAACCATGATCCATGTAAAAGAAAACAAAGATTTCTTCTAGGTTGCTGAGACGCAATTCATAATTAGATGTCAAAATCTCACTTTAGTTCCAGTTGCACGGATCTTTTCCAAGTAGTCCCACACAGTCTGCGGACTTATCCTCCCACCAACCTGAATACTGTCTGGAAGATCCTATTGAAAACGATCCAACATCACTTTAAGCATTTGCATAATGATGATACTTTGCAAGGAATAGTCAGGTTTAAGTGGCCATCAAACTGATAAGTTAGAATAGTTTTTTTTTTTGCTGAATGTTCTTTTTTGGTCACTTTTAAGTTAGTGGATAATGTAGATACAGTAATGATACTGCTAAAATAGCATCTTTTTATGATTTAAAACGGGATGTCAAACTCGTTTTTGTCACATGTCCTCTAGAGGGCAAGTTACAAACTCGGCATCATGTCATTGTGCATACATTCAATTACTATGTACTGAGGGACGACGACTGCACTTGAAAAATTATCACTCAAGTTACACACAAATATTTCAACTAATTTAAAAATCTGTGATAAAAACATTAGCTTCATCAAATAATTTTGAGGTAAACAATAAACATGCAAATTCAGTACCAATGTGTCAGAATGAATAGACCTAATTTAATTTGAACAATGAATGTGTGTGCGTATTGCATTTTTTCATTTATTTCATTAACTACATAAAAAACAAAAGACGTGGTGTGGCAAATGTGGGCCCAGAAATGACACCTCATTGCCAAAAGAATGCAATTTTTTTCATTTGTGTAATTCAAGTGAAAAAGAAGGAAATGTCTTAAGGGGACAGATATTGAAAAAAAATAATTTGTGTTCAATAAGTGTGCAGTTTAACGACATTCAGTCTTTTGGGGGAGGAGTCAATCAGCAAGACATCATGACTCAACATTTGCATGCGCTTCCTGGCAAAAAACCTTCAGATAGTTACATTCTAAAAACTTTTGCCTTCTATTTTTGTTGCTTTGGGTGTATGATTGCTTCTTGTCGTAAGGTGCACACCTTGCATACCTTTTACATGTTATTTCCCCCCAAATGGATGCAGTGCACTCAACAAGAGCTACAACGCTTAATAGATGAACCGACAACTATTTTGCTATTCAATCAATCATTTTTTTTATTTTAAAATATAAATATATTAATATTGTATTATCTGATTTCAGCCTCTCAAATGTGTTTCCCTAGTCATCCATAAAAAGCACATCTATTATGTGCTTGTGCCTCTTGAGGACCAAAACACTTTTTTGTTTGCCCATCTAGGGCCTAAACAATTACTTGATTAATTGAAACAGCAAGCTTCAAATTGATGGAGTACAAAAATAACCGTTAGTTGCAGCCCTGCACTCAAGTAAAAGGTCAGTTGTCCGCATCAATCCATGGAAAAGTAAAATAAGTCTTTGTGGTAGAATATTTGTGTTGTGATCTGTACACAAATGATAAGGAATGGGTACAGACAGAGTGGAATAAAATCCTGAGCGATCTGTTAAAAATTGTAGAGTAGACTGTTGACCACAAATTTGAGTGGTCAATGAGCGGTAAAGGAGTCCACATGAGAATGTTGATGAGGTCGATTTAACTTTCAGAGCAGACTCGAGACACTTAGGTGTGTCTGGAGGGGGTTCTTTCGAAGAGTGACATACCTGAGTCAAGTTGTCCAGAATGCCTGACACAGGAAAAGCTTTTGTGACAAGTTTGGCCACAGAGTGCATAGTAATGAAACCCCGCCACAGAGACGTCAGGTTGGAGAGGAACAACGTGTCATCATCTTCGCCAGCTGTGTAATCAGACCTGAGATGGAGAGAGTACTTTACTGACTACTCCAACACAAAGAGAACCCCACACTAGAAATGACTGCTCAAAAAAAAAAAGAAATGACTGCTCACCTTCGCTCAAAGGTGGTCTGAGCCTTCTGAAAGCTCTCCTCCAGAACAGAGAGATGTAAGTCGTCCTCAGCAGCAGGGGGCGCTGTGCCTGCCTCCTCTCCTTTGACAGACAGCCTCTTTGCCACCGTTGTAGCAACTTTGACCACTTTAGTGGGTGCCTCTTTCACAGGGGGCACCATACGACCTTCAAGGGGAAGAAGAGCAACACATCAAGGTCAGTGATTGAAGCTTGTCTGAAGTCAGGACTCATGTTGCAGGTCACCTGTGCAGATTTTGCAGTTGAGGTCAAATAAATGAGCCTTGTGTTGCTTGGTGGTGTCTTTCTCTTCATCCGCGCTGTCTACGGCCTTCTCAGGAGCACTTGGAGCTTCTAAAGCGACTTCTGCCACTTTGACTGGTTCAATCTGCTGCAGTCATGAGGAGAAATCTTCAGTTGGGTGGCACATTAACTTGTGATTATAACATGTCTTACCTCCACAGGCTCGGGTGCTTTCACTGGCTCTTCACTCTCAATCTCAATCTCCCCTTTATGTGTGATCTTGGTGATTGGCCGTCTCTCTGCCTCTCTTTGCTCTTTTTCAATCATTTCAATCGTCTGTAAAAATCAGAAAACAGTATTTCTTAACGAAACACATTCCAATCGAGCTCTTCAGGTAAGTTACGACAAATGACTCACATGTCGGTTCTCTCTTTTCCGCCAAGCAGCCAGTTCCTTAGAAGCCAGTTCTTCAGGACTCATTCGGATTAGATTAGCAGGAGGGATGTCTCCTTTGAGAACCTTCTTAAAGAGAACCTGAGTGTTCAGATTAAAAAAAAAAAAAAAGATGTGTTTTATGTGTGAACTGAAATGCATCCTCACTTTACATGCAAATCATATCTGCTCTCATTTGGAGACATTTCAAATACCACTTACATTATTTTTAGTATCTTTTAGGTTAAACATCAAGCTTCGATACTTGTTCTTATATTTGTTTTCGGTGTCTTTATACATGTGAAAGAGTTCTCGCTCCGTCTTCTTGGCAACTTCAGACGCTTTTTCTACTGGGACATCCAAGTCAGACTCCTTCAACCTAAAACGCAGAAAGTGTCACACATTCAGCACATTTACATGAATCTTTGAAAGCTTTGCAATGAAGAGGCTGTGTATTGTCAATTTATGGAACTTTCCTACCTCTGGATAAGGATTTCTTTCAGAGAATCTCGCACGCTGCGCCTGATCTCATCCACAGATGCACGCTTTTTGGAGCTAGAAGGTGCAGATTTACTTCTTGCCTCAAGTTTTAGGGGAATTCCTATGAGGATGTAATCAAGGATAAGTACCAAGGAAGTTGGTTTGCATCAGCAAGCCATTCCCTCTGGACAGAATGTGTAGATGTGTCTTTTCTATCACTTTTAAAAATAACTTCAAAATACTGCTTTTATACCACCACAAACTACCTTGCCAACCAGGCCATTAACTCACATCCATATATGCATACAATACTGTATCTGTATTGCAACAACAAATACATCAAATACCTGTTTTATGAGGAGCTTCAGTGGACAGTCTTCTACCTGATTCCTATTGCAGACAAGAGGTTTCAAAATTACTGACCCGTAGGTTTTATTTGAATATTGATCAAAATGAGAAAAAAAAGTACTAAAACAGTAGAAATATGAACATTTGCCATTACAATTCTGCCTTTTAAAAGGCAATGCTCAGTTTGCATTAACACTGTCAGACAAATGACGTCTGCCATGAAGTTCACATTTTTAGTACAGTTTAACTACCACCCCAATTCGCACTAAATTACTGTGGTTTCTGTTGACTAATATTTGCTAGGTAATTGTAATTTAAATAGGGATGTACCTGATCCGATCCAGTATCGGGTTACAATAATGGAAATTTCCAATACCATCTGCAGAGACATTTAACAAGAACGAGCCAGTATGCCAAATTTGTTGGAATTAATCTTTAATTCTCGTTCTCGTGTGTTTGGTGCTGCAGTTCATTGTTAGTCTTTGAGCTCTGATATCGAACTGCATCAGGGTCGGCAGATATCCAAATTCAGTAATTGGGATTGGATCCAAGTGAAAAAATGGGGATCGCTACAAAGTTGAATTGAATAGCCTATGGAATTTATTCTAGATAGTGTCAATCAAAGCTGAGCATTGCTATATTGCAATGGCAGAATTTTGATCAAGCGTTTGTATTATTACAATGTGCATGTGGTACCAGTGAGTGTTTCTGCACCACAACGGTTGAATATCAGTGTGTGTACCTGACAATGTGGTGGGTGAATGCATGTCTAATTTTGTGAGAAGCTACAAAATGGTTAATACGCAGACCTTAGCATACACCCATGTGCAAGCCATCAGTGTACAAGAAAAGTAAAGGTAAAATAACAAACCCTTGTGTAGTGGAAACACTTGCTATGATTAATATCAGAGCATCACTTAGCTGGAGAAAACACATAGCGAAACATCCTTTGTAATGAGGGAAAAAAAACATTTGGTCAACAGCTCTAGTGTATTAAAAAAATAATAATAATGTAACGTGACCTACCTTCTTTACTGATCTAACACCCCCTGATGTCACTGCCTGGGAGGATCCTGGCCTGGGTTTGGCAGCCTGCTTTTGATCCACTGCTTCAGTTTTTATTTTGGGTGTGGGTACAGTCAGGGGGTCAGGCTCCACCTTTTTGCTCTCCTCCTCGCAGCACTTCAAGCACACATACATCTGGTCCTCCTCCTCCATCTCACGTACTTTGATCAGGTCGAGACCGACACAATCACCGTGGAACCAGTCGTCACAGCGGCCACAGCCTACCATGAACCTGGAATACAAAAAAATATTCCTTTGCAACCTGTTTATGCAGCAAGGTCGTGGGGCTTGAACTAACTGCACCCTTTTGCGAATGCTGCACACAAAAAAACCTATTGATTAGTAATAAGACTTATGGCCACTTTTTGTCAATGTAATGGCAACATAGCTGAAAACTTACATGTTGTTGTGGTGTTTCTTGCACAAACCGCAGCAGTTGTTTCCATCCCACACAGACTCATTGTTAGCAGGCTGCTCCTCAGTGCTTTCCCTCTTCACAGCCGGAGCGTTATCTGGGACAAACAACTGCGGTTCATCCACAGAGATACTCCTTGCTGTTTTACTTTTTTGCTTTTGGAGAATCTTCTCAGGCTTTTTTATTTTAGGTTTCTCTTGCACAGCCTCTTCAAGTGTTTTTGAAGAATGGCCTGGACGAGTGCCGTGTGAGGAGTTTGAGGCGTCCACTTTCAAGGAGCTTTGCGTATGGGGGGGTTTGGTTGGACTGTGTTGCTCTACTACACGGGACCCACTAGATGGCGTCTTTTTCACTGGAGAGGTGGCCTTGACTTTCTGTTCTCCTGTGTGCATCTTTTGAAGTTTAGAAGCAGGTTCGCTTGGTGTGTTTTCACCAGGCCTTTTTAAAGAATCATTGCTTCTCCTCGCTTTGAGAGCTTTAGATTTAAGAAGGTCATCTCTTTGGACAACTTTGGACGGTACACTTTGGGAAACTTTAGCTCCCTTAGCCATGTTGCTGTGCTCACATGTAATCAAGCCTTTATTCTTACTGGAATTAGGTGATTGCTTGGATTCAGACTGAAGCTGGTTTTTGGCTGTCATCACTTTCTTCTCTTTTATGTCCATCTTGTCAACACTGGCTGTTCCATTGTTTGGCGGCAATTTAACCCCATCTTTGACAGGCTTTTGCTTTGTCACCACACTCTGATTGTCAACTCCTGCCTCCTGTGGGCAAGAGTTTTTTCTTTTCATCCCATTGGCTGCCTGGACATCATTGGGGTTCACATACGGACCAAGTCCAAGTGTTGTGTCATCAACGCACTTCTTCTCAGCTACATCCATGTGGGGAGCTTTGTCAGGATTAGGCACGCTGACAGCATCATCAGACAACATGGTAAACCCAATGTCACCGCCATAGGAAAAACCACTGTCAAAGTTGGCGTCAGCATCATGGAGATAAGACGGTCCAGGAAGTAGTTCAATCTTGAATCCTCCGATGGTGACAGTCAGTCGTTTCAGCACAACAGAAGGTTTTAACCACAATCCGCCTTCAAGGTGGTTGATGTTGATGCGTCCACCCAGAGTTAGTTCCTTCTTCAGCTGTACTCCTTTAACTCCTTTCTTGATTAGAAACGACTTAGGGAGCTTCTTGCTGGATTTTTGTCCCGGGCATCCTATGGGTACGGATTCTGTATCTGGAAAGAAAACATGCATCACAAAATGTGCCGTATACTGGACCACCCCAAAGGTCAAACAATGTTGTGAAAAATATACACCAAAATCAAATAAAACCTGAAGTGCAAACCACTGACGCGTGCATCTAAATGAACTGAAGAAGTGTTTACATTTTTCCTTTAAGTTTTTGTGATGCCACCAGGTCAGTGATGGCAAACAACAAACAATGATAATAATTGGTCCATTAATTCACTATAATTGTAGTAGCATGTCATTTTAAATATGAACAAATCATCAGTCAATCAGCATTATTGTTTCCCATGTATGGCATGAATGGATCAGGCTTACCTATTTCTACATTACGTGGACGTCTCCTGGGTCTTCCTACAGGTCGCTTGACAGGATTGGTCCCTGTCACAGTCAGTTCCCCACCAAGGCCTGAAGATGATGTTGAACCACTCCCGATATCTGCCATACAAGAATAAAAGGTAGAACAATAAGGAAAAAAAGGTCAGTAGAAATCCAAATAGCATTAAGTTAAATGTCCCACCACTGTTAGAATATTATACTATCAACAATTGAAGTAGATGTGTACATAGATGTCCTTATACAATACTGGCGGTGTATGCAGTGAAATAATCACCCATTGTATGACTTTACTTGAACATTCAATACATTGGTTGCACTGATATTGATCATACCTGCCGAGCCTGAAATTTGAAAAGCCGGGTCCTCATTGTCCAGCAGGTTGAATTGAGAGGTTGCGCATCCAAACATGGGGTCTTTGTCACTCAGCATGTTCTTCAGCGAATCTTCAAGGCAGAGTACTGGCCCAAACTCATTACTGGCTTCACATTCCAGATTTTGACCTATGATAAGGGTGTCATCTAACTGGTCACTTGGTATTAAAAGGTTAAACGTGTCCACAATATCCATGAATGCTGTTGCCTTCCTGTGTGGGGACACAACAGGTAGAATACGAGGACTTCATTAACATCTGGATAGCCACAAGTGTATCACCTTAACCACAAATATGTCCCAATACAAACAAATTGTTGACCAAACAATATTTTTGATTACCCTTATAATATTATAACATTGAGATTACCCGATGCATGCAAATAAAAATATACAGGTTTAAAGTACGAGACAATAAATAATGCGATGCTGGGATGTCATCAACCTAACACGTTACAGTCTTGCTAAGCTAACAATTAGCATCTTGACTCCAAGACATTTACTTCTTACCCATCAAGGTTTGCGTATTCAGGGCAGAAAGACCACTGAAAAGCTTGAACGTTTAATCAGCATTAGTACGATAGCCCAACCTCCAGTTTGTAAAAGATACTGCAATAGCTTGTTTGTGTCCAATGAAGTTTTAGCATGCGTGAACACACGTTAAAGCGGGACAGATTGAGATGAACTGAGCATGTAATTAAGTTCAGCAGTGGTTATTAGATACACGTCAACACAGGTAACTATTCGATAGTACAACTGCAAATAAACACATTCAATGTCCGTTAGCTGAACTTGTTTTCCAGCCTGACTGCAAATGAGGCGGCTGCTAGTTAGCATGCATGGCTAATACGTTCTGTTATCAAGCTAACAGTGACCTGTGGGTGGAAGTTTGGTGATTACTCAAGTCTCTTAACTGTGCATTTGTTCATATAACTGTTTAATAACAACTATATCCATAAACAGCATAGTCATTTTAGAGATGAAGTGATGTGGTTCACAGTGTTTAACGATCGAGGAGGCTAAATCTGTCAGACATGCTAGCTCGGTCCGGCTAGCAAAGGCCTAGGATTGTTTGTAGCCTGCTCGCTGCTAACAGACGTTTCATGAACACGCCCACGACACCCTTGGGCTAACTGTATATTTGGGCATGTGAGCGTTTTAACTAAAAGATCTTACCTGTGTCTCGGTGCAATTATGTGTGCAATTCGTGTAAGATTACATAGTAGCGCGACTGCCTGCACTAACTTCCTTAACTAACTAAGCCGCCATTCGCCCCGTTGCTGCAAAGCTGCTGACGGCCAGAGCTGCGAGTCACGTGGTTTGTGTTTACAGCACGTAGCTTAGCAGCTGAGTGCGTACAGACGCTACATAGCTTACATTAACTAAGTCTTTAAACTTTGTAAACACAGTTAAGAGAGGCAGTTATTTCTCATTTAATCTCATGACAATCATGTTTAAATATATATACATTCAGTATGTATAAAAGATAGAAGCGATAGAAGGAAACACAATGCTAACAAATACTAACAAAATAAGAGCATGTGACGTAGCCTTGAAAGAATATTCGATTAAATTCCACGAAAAGCCACCGACAAATATTTTCAACATGGCAGAATATCAAATGATTCTTATTTAAGTAACTGGTGTTGCATAAAACGCCACAAACAACACAACTGACTTTATGTTGTTAGTTTAATTTTATTCTGAAAAAACAAATTAACGGATATCGTGCTGTCACAGTGTTGTAATAACTTTATTGTACATGAAAGAAAACAAGCTCAAGCACAGTACACCAGCCGATGTTAACACAAAAGCAGTGTGCAGATATGGTAATGTTTAGGTGTAATTTAAGTGATTCAATACCTAAATTCAGTACTAATAAAGTAAGTGTGTCATGTCTGATCTTGAAACTGTTCCACAAATCGCAATAGTGTTCATTCATTTTCTACCTCTTATCCTCACGGGGGTCTCGGGGGTGCTGGAGCCTATCCCAGTTGTCTTCGGGCGAGAGGCGGGGTACACCCTGGACTGGTCGCCAGCCAATCACAGGGCACATATAAACAAACAACCATTCACTCTCACATTCATACCTATGGACAATTTGGAGTGGCCAATTAACCTAGCATGTTTTTGGAATGTGGGAGGAAATCGGAGTCCCCGGAGAAAACCCATGCATGCACGAGGAGAGCATGCAAACGCTACACAGAGATGGCTGAGGGTGGAATTGAACTCAGGTCTCCTAGCTGTGAGGCCTGCACGCTAACCACTTGGCATGCCGTGCAGCCCCACAATATATATATTTTTTTTATTAATTATTGTGGGAGATAAAAAGACTGACAAAACGATCGACCCCACATTTGTTACTTTACTTTCAGTAATTTTGCAGTAATGTCATGCATCACACTGAGATATGTTTCTAATATATTCTTCCTATCTGGTTACCTATCTAGTTACATCCTAAAAAATGGTAACCAGAATAACAATGGATTGTACATGCACCGACATAGAGAGATAAATATCTCTTCGACAGTGCATAAGTCATATTATAGGCAGAATTCTTTACCCTCATTAGATTTGGGTGGTGTACCTTATGTTGTGGTTGTTCAGGAACATATGATATATCCTATAACCCATGGAAAACCTTGAAACCTTTTTTGTGCTGTTTCCCTAGTTCAGTGCTTTTTAGTTTCAAACATTATGGAAGCAAATTATGATGTTATCTCATAATTCCAGCAAGTATTGCTTCAAAGTCCAACAGCTTTATGAATAAGACCACTGTTAGGCTAAAAGGCCTGTATTGATAAAGCGGCTTGAAGATTACAAAAAAAAACTCTCGCCACGTTTTGTGAAAATCACAAATAAAGATAATATTTTTCAGAGATATGGGACGGTTACCAAGTTCTTTTATTGTATACATGATTAAAACATGAATGTGCATGTCAGTTTGTGAACCACTTTGACAACACAACTCTCCTTGACAATTACTAAAATTGACTGCTGGTCATTTAAATTCTAATCTAATATAATGCAAATTGAACTCAGTAAATAAACTGACATACAATTAAATGTATGAGCTTGCGCAGCTAAAACATCTTTTCTTATCTCAGTTCATTGACATTTGTGTTCCAGCGTAGAAATAAAGATGTGATTTCACAGGTTAGTTAAAAAACTCTATTAATAATTTGTGTACAATTGCAGTATTGACGTGACTTGTAATAAAAGTTTGTGAATTTGTTATCAGGACAATTGCTCTTTTAATTTTTCATGTGGTTCTAATCCATAATACAGTACATTATTGTCCACGGCAGCCCAAGCCATTCTCTCAGTGGTAAAAGTTGATGCCCACTGACCTGTCGGAGAAACAACAATGGCTCCACCAGCACCATGCACACGCTCTCCCATGTAGCGCAGAGACATATCAGAAGCCTCAGCCACTGATTTACCTGTGCGGGGCAAGATAAAACATACTTAAAATATACATGAAACGAACCGATGAAGTCATTGCCAATCATGAAATGTAAACCTTGCTCAATGTGTGAAAGGATGTGTCTGGCCAGTGTGACTCTAAGGATTGACTCTCCGTGGCCAGTACAAGATACGGCACCACTGAAGTTGTCTGCATATCCCCCACAGCCTTATTCACAAACGAGTGTCGACAAATGAAAGAAAATCAACACATAGTTAATAATAAAGCCCAAACATAAGTAGTTGAGAGAGATGAACAAATTCCACCAAACCGATGATGGGGGAGTCGCCAACTCTGCCGACCATTTTATTTCGGATGCCTCCAGTGGATGTGGCACAGGCCACATTTCCAGAGCCGTCCACAGCAACAGCACCGACAGTATCATGGGCCCTAGAATGACAATACACACACATAGTTCATCAACAATGTTAACCAGCTCATATTATTCTCTTCATAATTCTATATATACAGTAATCCCTTGTTTATCACGGTTAATTGGTTCCAGGCCCGACAGTGATAAGTGAATTTCTGCAAAGTGGGATTCCGTATTTTTTTATTTTTATTTTTTTTTGTGTCCCGTCCAGCCAGTGGGGCAGATAGTATTGTTGATCTAAATGCCCTTACATGCTAAACAGATTTGCTCTTTGTCAGGAAAGGTGTAAGCTACAACTTCCCTGTACTATGAAATTTTATTTGCCGTTATTTGATGTTTTTGTTATGCGAATTTGGAGCGGTCGGACCGGAGCAAGAAGAAACACAGAGAAAGTGAAACTGGGGTGGGGGGGGGGGGGGGGGGGGGCAGAGAGAGAGAGAGAGAGACAAAAACAGCAGCAACAAGAATTCCCATAACAACAACAGTGACAAACAGGACTGCATCAGTTAAATGTCAATGATGGCTAAGGGTCACAATGGAGATGATATCAGTTAATAAATGCAATAATTTCATAGTGACAGCATAGAAAACCTGAGCATTTTAACCATAATTAGAGCCCCCCAGACACAAACTACCACCCATAGTCACCTTTACACTCATATTAGCCAATACAGTAGAGTATAGTATGAGTAGGACATAGACTATAAGACTCATACTCGTGCTTAGCATAGCTTACAGCTGTAACACTAGCCCATGTTAGAGTTGTTTTGGCAATTAAGTCTGGGTTACATGCAACATTACAGCAACAATATTGACACCGAGTGACCACTATAGAATACCACATATCATCATGTCTTTGAATGACTCTTTACGACTTGACTTGACTTGACTTGACATGACTTGACTTTACTTACTACTTACTACAACACGCAGACCTCACAGCTAAGAGACCAGGGTTCAATTCCACCCTCGTCCATCTCTGTGTGGAGTTTGCATGTTCTCCCCGTGCATGTGTGGGTTTTCTCCGGGTACTCCGGTTTCCTCCCACATTCCAAAAACATGCTAGGTTAATTGGTGGCTCTGAATTGTCCATAGGTATGAATGTGAGTGTGAATGGTTGTTTGTCTATATGTGCCCTGTGATTGGCTGGCCACCAGTCCAGGGTGTACCCCGCCTCTCGCCTGAAGACGGCTGGGATAGGCTCCAGCACCCCCGCGACCCTCGTGAGGATAAGCGGTAGAAAATGAATGAATTAATGAATGAATGAGTTTAGTTTAGTTTAGTTTTTTTGCTTTTTTATGCTTGGAAATGCTTAATTCATCACTTCATTCAATTCATCAATTCATTCAATTCATCATGCACAATTAACTGCATATGCATATTTTTGTGATACTACATTACATACATACATACATACATAAGAACATATGTATTATTATGCTGGGATAACTGACCCCCTTCATCAGGTGGCCCCGGCAAGACCAAAAAATTTTAGAAAATGGCATTTTTTTTCACAAAAGTATGAGGGTTTGGGACGTTTGGAAAGAGGAAGTGTCATGAAAGCAAATGTAAGTGCATAATTGTGACTTCTTCATCTTTCTCCTTTCTTACAACTCACTTCTTTTCTTATTAAAGACACAGAAGAAGCACAAATGGGTGTCAAAGTTAAATCATACCAGCGAGAGTTGAAGTTTTCCAATACGCCCATCACATAATTCTTGTGCTTCTCCCATTCTTTTCTCTCGTAATTGGTCACCAGTGTATCAGCGGGAACTGTGGCTATGCCAATGCTCTCTGCAAACAGGTTTGCACCGCTGCCTGTCAACATGACGTGGTCAGTCTGGGGGTTGCCATGACAGCAGAGAAAAGAAAATATATTAGCTGTGAGAATTTCATCAATAAATGCTCAGAAATGTGTCAATCATGTTGAATTGGATCGTGTGTTTTTATATCCTGAAGTAATGGTGACATATTTACGGTGGTCGGAAAGTGCAAAACACTAAACTAATTAACATTTCAGAAAACAAATTAAACAACCAACTAACTTCAGTTACGTCCATTCATCCACTTATCCTCAATAGAATGGAGTGGACATGCTGAAGCCTATCCCAGCTGACTAAGTGCAAGAACTTCAGTTATGTTTAATAACTAAATAGTCCCATGGTGGGGGAGTAAGCGGGGCGAGCAGAAAACTCCACAAAAGATCAGTAAAGCCAGATGACACGATTAAAGCTATATCACCTTCTCCATCACTGCCCGCGCCAATGAAACGGGGTTGGCGATGTTCTTCACCGATGACACGGCGCCGCAAGCGAGTGTCTTTCCATCCATGATAATGGCGTCCAGCTCCACTTCCCCGTTTGTGTTTAGAGCTGCTCCATGACCTTCAATATCGACACACATTATGCTAGTAAATGCTGAGGCCACAAGTTACAACTGAACAACAAAGTATACACCACCCTACCCCAAATATGGCACTTTCTTTCAATAATTGCCTTCACTACAACAGCTGCTTCAGCATACCTGCACATGTGAGGATTATTCTGCTTACCTGCATTAAACACAGCGTTATCTTCTAGGGCCCGCACGGCTGACTCGACAGCATCCAGCGCACTGTTTGCGCTTTGCAGCACAGCAAAGCCTTTGCGTGCTGCTGCCTTGACTCCATCAACTGAGACCTTGGTGAGGTCATCGGGAATGGCCCACGCTCCACCGTGCACGACTATGACAGCTGACATCTCCCTACAAAGGTACTTGGTCAGTGAATGTCACACCAGTCGTGGATGGGTAAGAAGCCGCTTTATTATCTGACATATGCACCGTTATAATACACTTCTACATGTTTCAGTACCAAGTGGAAAAAACATTACATTCAAATGTAATAATCTCAACAAAGTGTTGCATTATCGGCAATTTACCTGTCAGATGCGAGTACGTTGCCGCAGTCTGCTTATTATGTAACAAAATGCACTTTGCTTCCAAACACAACCCCCAGTCACTGTACTTCCGGTCGGGAGAGTTCGGCAACAAGGTCACGTGATCCATTAGCCCGAGCCAATTGAAATTACGTCACGCCCCTTAAAACGAAAACTTTTACTCAGTATGACCAAACTAAGATCATTTAAGTCAACTGTATGGCATTCTCATTGGGATTGTGATTGTTAAAAACTGTTAAGAAATACACTACAGTTATTATATGCTTGGTACGTATATATCCAAGCTAACAATAACTGGCAATTTTATGACAATATTACTTCTCTTGTTTAGAAGGTTAGTGTAGTAACTCAAAATCCAAGTTGAAAATGAAAGAAAAGCTTAAAAAAACAAGTTAAAACAAAAGGCGGCATGTAGCCTCAAATGAACTGTTGCCATTATTTTGTTAGGCTCTGTGGAATGTGCACTGCTGGTGTATGACCACTAGAGGGCAACAACAATCCACCGTAGTATACCGTACAAATTAGAATGGCTGCTTGGTGAGAGACAACGTGTATTTAACATTTACAGCTACACTAATTTACAGTAAAATAAACAGCAAACTCATTGTTTTATATATCTTTTGTAGAATTCCAAATCAAGCCTGCAGCCACAGAACATTGACCTCTGCGTTGCAAGTGACGTTTGCTCATTAAAGAAGTATTATATGGACGTCTCTATTCATAAATGTGTTATTTGGGCAAAATCAAGACATATAGTGCAGGCTATGTCAACATAATTACTCCCAAGGCTTTAGTCTGAATGTGAAAGTTTTTCATAAAGTCAAATACTGTAGGTCCGAGTCACAATTTGGATACAACGTGGAGGGACGAAGGGGTGTCTTTGTTCTGCAGCAGCGTCAGTCCCGGCATGTGTATAATCCTGGTTCGGAGAGGGGCGGGGAAGCAGCGTGCAGTTCACACCCAGTGCGAGTGTGAGCTTCTGGCGGGGTGCTGAGGAGGAGAGGCATCAGCCAGAGGTGGAGGAGATGGGCTCACATACATGAATCACATGTCCACCTGCAGACGGGAAAGAATCTCAGAAACATTGGAGGACGACCAATTTGGGCTTTTCTTTGTGTGTGAGGAATCCGTGTTGTAGGTCACTGCAGCCGCCAACATCAGGAGCTTACTATCGGACGTCTGCACAACCTGAATAAATCTACATTGAGAAGAATGCATCCAAACAACTACTTACCTGAGCTGGAGGCTGAGAAAAAGACGTTGGACCCTCAGTTTGTTCATGCTGTTCGCCTGCTTGCGGAGGGTAAGTGAAGCCTTGTAGTCATAAGTGTTTATTGTGACATGTGATAACTTTTTTATGTGAACATCAAGTAAGAGAAGTCCTGGGAAGTCCTCAAATATGAAGCGGATAAACAATGATGATGAGATGCTGTAATCACGTATTTGTATTTGACTGTTTTATGTAGTTGAATCCATACAATGCAGCCAGAGAGGCTTGCAAGGCTTTTCTTTGTTTTAATGGAAACACAATGGGCACATTAAGTTTTTTTTAATGTTTAATGTGCACATATTAACTGCTGTGAAGGTGAGTGCTAATACGGGTAATCCATTCTCATATGCTGAGTACAACCAAGGGGAATCACTTTTGCAGCACAGTGTAAACACTGAGACAGGTGCTCTGTTGTTATTTAACACTGTAACCATGCAGAATAGCCATCAGAGAGTTATTATATACAGGCTATGTGTCATATTTAATAGGAAGATTATCACTGCTAAGAAAAAGTGGAAATAATCTCAGCTGGTTTAATGTAAGGATGTAATGTATTCTGTGTGACAATGGCACGCCAATGTGATGAATTAATGAATGAATGTATTTGAGTGTCAAGGAAAGAAATGCATTTTTCATCTTATCAAATAATATGGAATTATACAAACACGCACAGTATATATGTAAATGGGCTCATTCATGTGTCATGTCAAAGGGATGCAATTCAAAAGATAGCGTTGACAGCGTCATGTAATATGCATGAATATACAGGTAACACTTTGTATCCTCCACTGGGATGCAGAATGGAAGCATACAGATACATAGCGTGTTTGGGAATGTGTTGATGAAACACCTGACGGCCGCACACTCGTCTCTCACTGGGATTCAAATAGGAGCACAAATAGAATCCTCTGCCTCACGGTAAGGCAGACGTAATTCCCACAAGGCTGGCTCTCATATCCACAAACCGAGTCATCATTACTGATCATGTTCAAGTCTAGCTTTTTTATTGCATACTGTACTGTAATTTAAATAGTATTATTTATTTATGAAGTTGTATATAGAGAACAATTGAATTCATGAATTGAAGTTTCCAAGGTAGAACTTCTTAAGAAGGTAAAAAAAAGTTCTGAAAAGAGCTTCAACTTCCAACCTCAACTTGTATTTGACAGAAATATAAGATTTACAAACCTATGTGTGTTTTATTAATATTTTTAATATTTTCATAATTTTAACGATGTGTGGTTTTCATTACAATTCAATGGAAGCATCGTTGGAAGACAAGCCATTGTAAATCATCCATCCATCCATTTTCTATACCGCTGGTGGTAGGGTCGGGGTATGCTGGAGCCTATCCCAGCTGTCTTTGGCCAAGAGGCGGGGTACAGTCTGGACTGGTTGCCAGCCAATCCCAGGGCACATATAGACAAACAACCATTCACACTCACATTCATACCTATGGACAATTTGGAGTGGCCAATTAACCTAGCATGTTTTTGGAATGTGGGAGGAAACCGGAGTACCCGGAGAAAACCCACGCATGCACGGGGAGAACATGCAAACTCCACACAGAGATGGCCGAGGGTGGAATTGAACCCTGGTCTCCTAGCTGTGAGGTCTGCGCGCTAACCACTCGATTGACTCGAAGTGTCATTTTTGGTTTGTTTTCTTAAAACACTTCAGTGCAAAATCCTACAAATACTTAATCACGGTACTTAAGTTCAAGCCAAGTGATTTTCCAACAACATCACTGGAGGTCTGTAAGTGGGTTAGGGATTTTTCTTTTGAATCTTTTAGATGTTAGTGGTGAGACTAAAACTGTGTTTAGACCAGCCATGTTGTTTGGTCTAGAGACCGTGCCACTGAGGAAAAGACAGGAAGCAGAACTGGAGGTAGCAGAGATGAGGATGCTGAGGTTCTCGTTGGGAGTGACCAGGATAGATAGGATCAGGAAGGAGTACATCAGAGGGACATTACATGTTAGAGGCCTTGGAGATAAAGTCAGTTATCGGCCAGACTGAGATGGTTGGGACATGTCCAGAGGAGAGATAGTGAATATATTGGTAGAAGGATGCTGCCAGGTAGGAGGCGTAGAGGAAGACCAAGAGGAGGTTTATGGATGTAGTGAAGGAGGACATGAGGGTAGTTGATGTGAGAGAGACAGATGCAGAAGACAAGGTTGGATGGAGGAGATTGATTTGCTGTGGCGACCCCTGAAGGAAAGAGACGAGAGAGAAAGAAGAAGAATCTTTTAGATGTTAGTTCAAAAGTCAGTAAGAAATAGCCACTTTTTCTTTCTGTACTAAAATTCCCATGAGTGGCCTGCGTGCTGTTCTAGTGAATAATTATGAATATGAGTCGACAGCAAGATATACTGCATCTTCAGAGTTATAGATTCACCCATATTCATCATTCAAAGCCTTAATCCTGCATTATTTACATCAGGCACTAAGGTAAACACATTAGCATTGATTTACTGTAGTCTCAAATCAATGAAATCAATAACTTATATAGTTGTGTATGTCTTTCCAATTCTAATTTACTGCAACAAAGCCGTTACTGGAGGGTGAATGGTATTATAATTCTCCTCCAGAAGGAATTACGAGCTATTTTTCGTGCATAGTGCAAATAATAATATGACTAATTAGTAAATCTTTGTTTTTCTGAAGGTCACCCAGTAAAGAAGTTCCTGCTCTTTCAATTTTAGCATGAGACCTTCAGCTCAGATGGACAGTCAAGGCCTTCACTTCTTACACTTGGCCTCACCTCTGACTGATGAATAGTTTGAGGCAAGAATATGAAAGGCAGACGGATGCATCAGAGGCCAAAGGCCAAATGAGTCCAGGACCAATTTTCAACACCTCAGCTTTAAATTTAATTGCGATATTGATCAATATCAAAACATCTCCAACATCTAGTGATTTTAAAGGCTGTCCAAACTAAGATGTATTCAGCAGCTGAGGTCAAAGGTCAGATTAGTAGGTAGATATATATATACCATATATTAAAGTAAGAACTCTTTGACTATGGAAACAAAGCTCTAATCAAAAACTGAAAGATTTTGCACTCTCAGATCTACTGGAGGTTCTGAGTGGAGCTTCAAAATGCAAAAAGAAGAAAACGGAGCGAGACAAGAACAATTTTGATGAAGCAATTTATTGCAAACAGTTGTTAAAGTGAAATAGCCCGCTCATCACATTCACACCACAGCCTTTAAAAGGTCAAATCTTGGCTAAAATGTCGATAAACCGCCTAGAAAGCTTTCTAGATCTTCCTGACTCTGCACCTCTTCCTGCAGTGTTACCTGCCACGCACCCAAACAGTACACAAACAGTACAGAGATGCCCAAGCGAAGATTTGAACCCAGGTCTTCCCAATTTCCTGACTATGTGGCCAAAATGCTAACCACTCGACCACCGTGCCAAGCCGACAGTGCAAAAGGAAAATTCTGGCAATTGTTCAACTGGTAAGGAGTGTAAAATGTCCACTTCCTTACTTCCTCCACTTGTCATCTACAGCAATATTGTTTATATCCTTTGGATCTAAATGACATTGTCACAGAGCAGTTTGATGAGGAATAACTTCTGACATGTCGACAAGTGCTGGAAGGTAATAATGATACAAAAGGTGATATTTGAACAAGCAATGTAGAGTATATACTCAGTAATTCTCTTCTGCTGCGGTTAAAGGCAGACGTTTACATACTCTATGTAAACAAAAAAAAACATAGAAAGTAATGCAAAGTACCTAAAATATTCATTCATTCATTCATTTTCTACCGTTTATCCTCATGAGGTTCGCGGGGGGTGCTGGAGCCTATCCCAGCTGTCTTGGGGCGTAAGGCGGGGTACACCCTAGACTGGTCGCCAGCCAATCACAGGGCACATATAGACAAACAACCATTCACACTCACATTCATACCTATGGACAATTTGGAGTCGCCAATTAACCTAGCATGTTTTTGGAATGTGGGAGGAAACCGGAGTACCCGGAGAAAACCCACGCATGCACGGGGAGAACATGCAAACTCCACACAGAGATGCCCGAGGGTGGAATTGAACCCTGGTCTCCTAGCTGTGAGGTCTGTGCGCTAACCCCTAGACCACCGTGCCGCCCTACCTAAAATATTCTCTCATATAATTGCAGCATTTAGCAAATAGAAATTCATTTTCTACAGTTTATCCTCATGAGGTTTGCGGGGGGTGCTGGAGCCTATCCCAGCTGTTTTCGGGCGCGAGGCGGGGTACACCCTGGACTGGTGGCCAGCCAATCACAGGGCACATATAGACAAACAACCATTCACACTCACATTTATACCTATGGACAATTTGGAGTGGCCAATTAACCTAGCATGTTTTTGGAATGTGGGAGGAAACCGGAGTACCCGGAAAAAACCCACGCATGCACGGGGAGAACATGCAAACTCCACACAGAGATGCAAATAGAAATTATTTGGGTAATTCCGACTGACCTAAAACAAAAAAAGTTTGATTCAGGAAGAGTTTTTTCTAACACCAATTTCTACTGACCTGAGTGCAACCCAGGCTTCCATATATGGGCATGCCCCGCCCTCCCCCTCTCTGCTTAGTTCTGTTAGAGCAGAATAAGTTTGTCATTGTTTACTTGACTTCCAACATAGCGACACTTGCCCGTCTGCTTCTTGAAGAAGAGGAACTGTGCTGCATTTAAGTGCTGCTGCGACAGAAGAGAAGGTGGTACACTCGTCCTTTGAATTGGATGAATGCTCGTCATTCTTCCCACCACGGGGACTTGTACCCTAGTAGGAGAATGTGCTTTTAAAAAACGCATGCTGAACATGGCAAAAGAAAATGAAAAAAAACAAATAATTTGACGTAAAACATAATTTGTTTCTGTATTTATTTATGCGTCAGAGTCGGTATATCTGTACTTCGGCTACGTGGATCTCCTGCTGATTTTTCCCATGTGTCTCTATCCGGGAGTTCGAAAATGTTGGAGGTGGGCGGAGCAGGAATTTTCTGCACGAAAAGGGGGCGTGGGTGCGAAAATGAGGTCATTTGTTGACATGGAGGACTGCCACTACAGAAGTCGTAACCGAAACACAATCTGGGTCAAAGGGGTTCTACGCATGAACAGAACGCGTCTACATCCGGTCGGCCTATGTATCGCCAGTCACACGTTCAGTATGTGTAGTCTACATCATCGGTCCGTCTATTTTACAGCAGCAAGCAATATGGCCCCCTTCCCACTCCCCAAAACGTGAAGATAGATAGAAATGAGAGAAATTACAACATGATTTTTTAAGATGTTTGTCTATATGTGCACTGTGATTGGCTGGCGACCAGTCCAGGGTGTACCACGCCTCTCGCCCGAAGACAGCTGGGATAGACTCCAGCGCCCCCGCGACCCTCGTGAGGAAAAGCGGTAGAAAATGAATGAATGATTTTTTAAGATACAGGATTTTATGTATTTTTTTTCAGCACATTATGCTGAAAATGGGCGGCACGGCGGTCGAGTGGTTAGCGCGCAGACCTCACAGCTAGGAGACCAGGGTTCAATTCCACCCTCGGCCATCTCTGTGTGGAGTTTGCATGTTCTCCCCGTGCATGCGTGGGTTTTCTCCGGGTACTCCGGTTTCCTCCCACATTCCAAAAACATGCTAGGTTAATTGGCCACTCCAAATTGTCCATAGGTATGAATGTGAGTGTGAATGGTTGTTTGTCTATATGTGCCCTGTGATTGGCTGGCCACCAGTCCAGGGTGTACCCCGCCTCTCGCCCGAAGACAGCTGGGATAGGCTCCAGCACGCCCGCGACCCTCGTGAGGAAAAAGCGGTAGAAAATGAATGAATGAATGCTGAAAATGGCTGCACGGTGGTTGAATGGTTAGTGTGCAGGCCACACAGCTTGGAGACCAGAGTTCATTTTCACCCTCTGGCATCTCTGTGAGGAGTTTGCATGTTCTCCCCGCCTCTTGCCCGAAGATAGCTGGGATAGGCTCCATCACGGCCGCGACCATCATGAGGATAAGTGGTACAGAAAATGGATGGATTCATTTCATTTTACAACACCCATCCATCCATCCATCCATCCATCCACTTTCTACCGCTTATCCTCACGAGGGTCGTGGGCATGCTGGAGACTATCCCAGGTGTCTTGGGGCGAGAGGAGGGGTACACCCTGGACCGGTGGCCAGCCAATCCCAGGGCACATATAGACAAACAACCATTCACACTCACATTCATACCTATGGACAATTTGGAGTCGCCAATTAACCTAGCATGTTTTTGGAATGTGGGAGGAAACCCACGCACACACGCAAACATACACTAACCACTCCCTCACTGTGCAGCTCATTTGCATGAACCATGTCTATAAATATCTGCTGTGGTGTTATCGTCCAAGTTATAGTCCTTCATTCATATTTTATTGCCATTTACCGCCTCCAATTTTCTATAGTATTCTAACAATCTTTCCAGCTGGTGGACACGCTAACTTTGCAATTCACCGCTACTTAAGAGTGGTTACAATCAATCATGTGATGCGGAAACGTGCACTGTGCACTGTCTTAGTTAAACCAGAGCCAGAGTCAGTAATGCTGATAGATACAGTCATTAGACTTTCCTGGATGTATCGGTTCTGATGCTGTGCTGTTGAAATGTCTGCTGTTATTAAGATGCTGAAGAAACACAATGAAATGTTGTTCATATTGTGGAGCAAATACAGTAGGCATATTAGTTCTGTACGTCTATCCTTTGGATCTAGTTGACATTGTCGCTAAGCTTTTGACAAGGAATCGCTTCTGACAACATGTCTTGTGCTTGAAGGCACACAAATGATACAAAACAAGTGTGTTTAAAATATGTAGTCGGATCCTGAAACAAATATACATCCTGTTCTTATGATAATTTAGTAAGAGCTTAATCATGCACTGTAGAATTGAAGAAACTGGTCATTTTTTTTGTAGTTCAATGAAATAATAAAAAAAAAACCTACACAGTTACACAGTTGTACAAATGTAAAAGGTGTCTAAAAAATCTTTAAAAAAACAACAAATTATACTATCTATACTATAATGTCTTTAACACTAATTTAAAGAAAAATACACAAAATATATATAACGGACAATATATACACTGTATTTTCTGGACTGTAAGTCACACTTTTTTTTCACAGGTTGGCTGTTCCTGGGACTTATACTCCAGAGCGACTTAAATAAGTAAAAATAAATAAATGAAATAAATGAAAATGAAATAAATGAAAAAAGTGTTTATGTTACATAAACACCGGACACCTTTTCTGTTTATGTTTATTTTTTGTGTAGCTGAATAAGCATTGTGTTAGCATATCTTACACCTATTCAGCCTGTTCTCTATTCTTTTATTGTTAGAACTTGCCTGCCAAGAGGACATAATGTCTGTTTTGGTCAATTAGTTTGGAAAATAAATTACCCGCAAAAAATGTGACTTATGTATGTTTTTTCGACCAAATTATGCATTTTTGGCCTTGTGCGACTTATACTCCAGAGTGACTTATAGTCCAGAAAATACAGTAATAATGGACAATTAAACCTTTTTGTTTAAGCGTGTAACAAAACAATTCAGGCGCATTTTGAAATGCATTTTGAAATTAAGAAAATTGCAATGGAAAAATATGACTGCACAATGTGTGTTTGTCAAATTGACGTTAAACGATATTATTATTGTTTTTCTTAGACCAAATAGTACATTACATTGCACTGCTGCTCACCAAGCTGCACCCTTTTGCTCTGTGTATGCTAAGCGGCCCCGCCTCCTCCCACAAAGATAGAAATCGTGTGACTGACAGGAAGTGTCATTCTATTCGCCATTGTTCTATAAAGCATCAAGGTGCTGAACCAATACACACCACACCAATACAATATTGTGTTCATTTTCATTTATCGTGGGATTGATTTATTTATTATCCATTATATTTTTCTCATCAGGGAATAAAACTTTCCTCCACCTTTCAGTGTCCCATGTTTGGCACTCTGGTGCAAATTCTAAAGGGGCAATTTTGTGGCTTTGAAGGAGACGAGGCCTTAGAAGACATTTTTATAGGATACTCTTGCTCAGGGCCAGTGACATTTTTGGGGGGTCTAACACTTGACTTTTTTGTTCCATAACCTTTTGGATCTTTTATGAAAACGACTGTCTTACTGTCCAAGAGGCTTTGCTTATGCAGCATCTGTGTGTCTTGTAAATTAGGCTTTAACTGAATGTCTCAATTATAATTATATTATAATATATATTATAATATAATTATATTGTAATTATAAATATTAAAATGTAGCTAAATAAAATGTTTTAATGACAAAAGGCAGACTTTTCAGTGTAGCCTGTCCACCATCTGTTCATGTTTACACATAGTGTAGAACTCACATAGACATACATCAGTTTGAACAGAATTAAGCCTCCGTTGTTCACACATTTTTCTTTCGTTTTTACTAACCATTGGAAAAGGAGCTCGCCCCCCACGTGACATATAAAAATAACCTTAAATGGCATCCATCAAAAGGACACAAAAGTTACATTTGGAGTAAAGTGAAACTGCATTACAAGGTTATCAAGCGTTTGCCGCCATTGTCGTTCACTTTCAAGGTCCGTAGCTTTTCAAGCAAATGAGTGAATGAGCCAGAGAATGGAGATGAGCACGGAGATGATAATAACTGCCTGTTCGGGGTTTGAATAGCACATTAAACGCTGCGTCAATGTCAACGACAAAAGAAAGGCGAACATTTAAGAACACCAAATGACTCGTTTCATCTGAGTCATTTACTTCTCCTAAAACGAAAGGGCAGATGTGAGAGCATAAGGCTAATTATCGTTCATTCTTTTGCAAATCAAGACTTGACCTTTCAGCATTTAAGACAAAAGATAACATTATTTCACTTAATTACATTACCCTGAAGCTTCATTTGAATCAAACAAGCGGATGTAAAGTTTTTACAAAGTAAATTGAGGACCAGCTCAACTTTTCCACTTCTTACCTTCACCCTTGTCTTGTCATCTTTTTTTTAATTTTGTGTAGAGTTTTGTAATATGGTTTTTCAGGGATATGACACAGATACACTGAATCACGTCTCCATGGTTGACAAAGGTTACAAGAAAATAGTTGTCATTGTGCAAGAAAATGTTGAAACGATACAAATACAGTGGTGCCTCTGGTTTTGTACATCCCAGTTTTTGTAACATTTGGTTATCACCAAAAATCATTGCCAAAGACATGTCTCGGGTATCCAACGGCTGGACAGTGTGCCGAACAAATTAGTGTGGTTCCTCTTAGAGTCTGGACACTATAGACCAGGGGTGCTCATTAAGTCGATCGCGAGCTACCGGTCGATCGCGGAGGTGGTACTGGTCGATCGCTGGTCGATCGCGGCGTGACATTAAAAAAATATCATCCCAGCATCAATGCCGTCACTTGATTGATATACAGGGCAGCCATTCAGATGACAACTGAATGTTGCCCTTCGGGCGACCAATCAAATCAAACAACGTCTCTAAGTGCAGCAGAACTTACGATGTCAGCCTATCATCCATCCCCGTTACTTGATTGACATACAGGACAACCAGTCAGATGACACCTGAATTTTGACCTTTAGGTCACCGCTCATGCGTAAACAACGATGCAAAGTGCTAAGCTAGTCGGCGAATTGCGAGATTTTAAAGCCCTCGCTAAAGTTTATGGTCACTAAAATGAGTGAAGGAGCTGGACCAAGTAAAAAGGCAAAAACTGGACCAAGTAAAAAGGCAAAAACTGGACCAAGTAAAAAGGCAAAAAACATATCACTTCCATACGGATATGGAATATTATACGGATATTATGATACGGATATTATCCATGACTGATAAACATTTGGAAGTGTGCTTGAGGCTGGCTATCAGCAGCTACTGTCCGGACTATGCATCCCTGGCTGGTTCAATTCAGTGCAAGTCATCAAAGTAAACTCAGGTAATTACAAAAAATGTTAATAGTTAATTATGTGTGTTTTGCAATATTGGCTCATTTGGTTATGTAAGGTACATCAACATACATTGTACGTACAAATAATCCTCAATACATTTGAAATTAAATAGATGTTTTGCATTTTTGTAGTGGGTAGATCATTTTGACTCGGTCATTTTAAAAGTAGCTCGCATGCTGAAAAAGTGTGAGCACCCCTGCTATAGACAGATTGCGGCCAGGGAATCTTTAAATCGTTTTTATGAGGTGTTTGTGAGTGGTTTACTTGTTCACAGAACACAAACAGAACAATAAACAACTTTGTGCTGTATCTGTTTCCTTTCTTCCTCCTAATAAGCACTGTGCGCTCTACAATGTTGAGGTGTTCAAGCGCACTGCGTATTTCAAATAGTATTTCAGGCAGGCTGTGCCTTTCTTGAGTTTGCGAGTGCCAGAATTTTGATAACGAAGGTTGAGAAACAGTGTTGAACTCAAAGTACCAAGGTAGTATCTATCACAAAGTAGATTGGAATGTAAAGTTTCTTTAGTCAACATAGGTTGCAGGGGGAATGGTTTAATGGAGACACACTACAGACAGGGATCTGCACCGGTGTGTGTAATGATGATTGTACCTGCTTGTGAAGTATATAATAAAGTTCAAGTGGAAAATATATAGCTCTAACCATCCGTCCAAGTTTTTAACGGACTACAATGAAGCAGTTTCTGCGTGGCTTCTGTCACCCACAAGTCTTCAGTAAAGGTTAAAAATTAGCCATCCTTTTTTTGTACTGGGTTGCAGGGGTGCTGGAGCCTATCCCAGCTGTCTTCAGGCGAGAGACGGGGTACACACTGGACTGGTGGCCAGCCAATCACAGGGCACATATAGACAAACAACCATTCACACTCACATTCATACGTATGGACAATTTGGAGTGGCCAATTAACCTAGCATGTTTTTGGAGAAAACCTGTGCATGCAAACTCCACACAGAGATGCCTGAGCGGGGAATCGAATCCCGGTCTTCTAGCTGTGTGGCCTGTGAGCTAACCATTCGGCCAGGAAAAATTATGTTATATGTTTTTTTTCCTGCATGTCACTTCAAATGTGCACCACTTGGTAATTTAGAGTAAAGTTACAACGCATACCGCCATCTAACAGGCAGGGCTCTACGTTAAAAACAAAAATGACTTGCCCATGGGGAATCCTTAAAGGTGAGAACTACTTGCCCGAACTTGCCCCATGTAAAATGAAAAGTGCCATAATGATATCATATATCAATATATGCTGATAATTCATCAGATAATAGTACTGATGCATTGTATTTGGAGGAATGTCTGAAAATTTGTGGAGATGTATTTAACATACATCTCCACAAATTTTCAGACATGCTACCTTACACATCGTAGTCGTAGTAAGCAGTGATATTTATAAGTTGTGCACCACAATTACACATTTGTGTACTAGTAAAGTGTTTTTAATCCAGAAAAAAATGCTCAATGGTCAAACAATAATTTGTGAAGCAAAGGTGAGAAAAATACACAGAGAAATGGAAGCGCTAGATTTTGTAGCTTGTGCAAAATCAGCACTTGGTATTGGATCTAATGGGTGGTGTTTCATTGTGACCACTTCAAATTGTCACAGCAATGTGATTCACTCACCTGTGCCATCATTTGATTTGCTGCCGCTAATAAAATACTTGTTTAGGAGGCACTGCTTCATCACTTTTTGCTGTTTTCCTTCACAAGTTGTTGAAGAATTAGACCATGTTGGCAGGGACGCCATGATAGATGTTTTCCTAGTAAAACGATCGCTGATTGGTTGATCGCGAACAAGAACGGGTGTGGGTAAAACGCGGATTATGGATTACGGACCGCGGTCTAAATAAACGATTCTGATTGGTCCATTTCAAGATTTGCAAGGATTGGTTTGCAAATTACCACCGGAATTACGCAGTCCGTGTTTTACCAACACCCAACAAGAACCGCTTTAAAAAAAACACTCTTGGCAGTATGGCATGCCAAAGTGCACTTGCCCGACGGGAATATTAATGATTGGATTTACTTGCCCCAATTTTGTTTTAACTTGCCCCGGGCCATCGGTACATCGTTATTGTCGAGCCCTGAACAGGTCATGCCATTCACATATTACTGATGGCCCGCCACAAATAAATGAATGATTAGGAAAGACTGGTATTATGATGTGGCTTATACCGTTAATCCAGGCAAAAGCGATATGTAAACACCTCTGCTGTACATCCCCACGACCACATGTGGCCCGAAATGGTGTTACATCTGGATAGAACGACTGTCAAAAATGAACCACTAACCTAACACGACACCGGAGTCGCACGGCCGAGCACGTCTGAGCTTCAGAGGCGCCAAATTGTGCCCCATTAACCAGCAGACAACACATCTATTAATCACCTCCATCGGCACACCGTCCACCGCTCACTCATGCGCAGAAGAGCGGGAGACAGATGTGTTCAACCCACACATGGACATCTCCGTGTGTTCGTCTGGTCTACTCAGATTGATGATGTGTAGAAATCAAAGCCCCGACTTGCTTAGCAACAGAGCGGTTAACGGTTAAGAAGTAACGTATGTTTACCTGAGGAACTTGCTGCATTAATGAGCTTATATTCCGCACTGGGAACAGCCAAGTCAGCATATTTTCTTTAGCTTTTACTCATTAAAATAAATTGGCAAATTGTGATGCTGAACCTGCATACTTTACAGTTGGCTCTATGATGACAGAAAGGAAGCGAGCTCTGACTACTAATTAATCTCCAGTTGGCATCTCTTTAAAACAGGCATTTGGTCTTTTGTGAACATAAAACCCAAAATAGCGCAATTTTAATGCTAACATAAACCAAAAATAGCACCTTAAGGGCGTCTTCTTCAAACAAACATTCAGAGTTCAGCCTACGTTAGATAATATAAAGCAGGGGTGCTCATTAAGTCGATCGCGAGCTACCGGTCGATCGCGGAGGTGGTACTGGTCGATCGCTGGTCGATCACGGCGTGACATTAAAAAAATATCATCCCAGCATCAATGCCGTCACTTGATTGATATACAGGGCAGCCATTCAGATGACAACTGAATGTTGCCCTTCGGGCGACCAATCAAATCAAACAACGTCTCTAAGTGCAGCAGAACTTACGATGTCAGCCTATCATCCATCCCCGTTACTTGATTGACATACAGGACAACCAGTCAGATGACAACTGAATTTTGACCTTTAGGTCACCGCTCATGCGTAAACAACGATGCAAAGTGCTAAGCTAGTCGGCGAATTGCGAGATTTTAAAGCCCTCGCTAAAGTTTATGGTCACTAAAATGAGTGAAGTAGCTGGACCAAGTAAAAAGGCAAAAACTGGACCAAGTAAAAAGGCAAAAAACATATCACTTCCATACGGATATGGAATATTATACGGATATTATGATACGGATATTATCCATAACTGATAAACATTTGGAAGTGTGCTTGAGGCTGGCTATCAGCAGCTACTGTCCGGACTATGCATCCCTGGCTGGTTCAATTCAGTGCAAGTCATCAAAGTAAACTCAGGTAATTACAAAAAATGTTAATAGTTAATTATGTGTGTTTTGCAATATTGGCTCATTTGGTTATGTAAGGTACATCAACATACATTGTACGTACAAATAATCCTCAATACATTTGAAAATAAATAGATGTTTTGCATTTTTGTAGTGGGTAGATCATTTTGACTCGGTCATTTTAAAAGTAGCTCGCATGCTGAAAAAGTGTGAGCACCCCTGATATAAAGCCTCATGATATTCTGTTTGGGAATCTTCTATTGAAAGCAACAGAAAGCTATTGGCCCACCATCAATTTGCTTGCCTTTTCACAACTCATTTACAGTATGTGTATGGTAATTGCTTTATTGGCTGCTCTTTAAAATCACTTTTTCACTGCAGCAGAGAATTTGAAAACCTTACAATTGGATTTATAATGTTTTTTCTTCATCACGGTGCTAACAGCTTTCAAATAGCACAGCTCAGTGAAAACAGAAGCAGCGGGAGACCCAACGCCGATGCTTATTGTCGGAGCCCCCTGCAATACATTCATTAGTCCAAAGCTGTAAAAGACAAAGCTAATTGCTCTCTTCAATCCATTCCGCCAACGGATTTACACTGCAAATCAGAGCGTGCTTACAGCTTCTTTTCGTCTTTGATTTGAATAAGCAATCAGTTATTGGAGAGTAATTAGATTTATTCATCTGTGGCCCTGTTGCGGAGCTTTTATAAGAGGCATTTCTTGAAGAAAGTAAATAATTAAAATAAAGCCAGCTTGTTGTTTTCAGCCTCTTTAAGTATCGCCTACAGCAATACGCTTTTAAAGGTAGTTTCAGCTTGTGTGCACGCATTGCTTACTTATGTGGATTTGAGTTATGCTTCCTTGACCTCTGAAGACGTTGTAGCGTGAACTAAAGTCCTGCAGGGTATCATTTTTAGTGGTGTGCAATGCCACTGATTTTCTTTCCATTTTGATACTGACAAAAAAGTCTACCTGATATCGTTGATACTGATCCGATACAGATACTTTGCATAACCAATACATTTAAAAAAGTAGTGTATTTCTAGTCATAGCATGACATAGCTGAGTTTTATAATATAATACTAGAAAATTCCCGCGGAAATTTTGATGGACTGGCCACCTGTGCTGTGAACCTCGGGCCCGGTGTGCCAACGGCTACCGCGGTAGCACCTAGCAAGAAAGCCTCAAGTACGGAAAAGGTTGATGCAGTCCCATAGTGTCCCCACGTCATGCCAAGTGTGTATTTGCCTTTAAACTTGAGTAAATTAGCTAAAATGTTAAAATGCTAACATGATAACGGCTACCGTGCTAACACGTAGCAAAACAGCCTCAGGTCCTGAAAAGTTTGGGGCAGTCCTACAGTGTCCCCACATCATGCCATGTGTGTATTTTCCTTTAGACATGAGTAAATTAGGTAAAATGCTAACATGCTAACAGTCATCATGCTAGCACCTAGCAAGAGGGCCTCACGTTTAGAAAGTACCAAGGTTGTCCTATAACCTCCCCACATCATGACATGTGCTTAGTAGCCTTTAGGCATGAGTAAATTAGCTTAAATGCTAACATGCTAACAGTCATCATGCTAGCACTTAGCAAGAGAGCCTTTCGTTAAAAAAGTGCCTGGGTTGTCCTGTAACCTCCCTACATCATGCCATGTGTGTATTTGCCTTTAGACATGAGTAAATTAGCTTAAATGCTAACATGCTAACATGCTAGCAATTAGCATTTAGCCACAGAGAGAGTTCAGAAGTTTATCTAAAAAATGAGCCATCAACCACGTTTCTACGTGGCCGTATGGCTGAGCTACGAGGCTGTGAAAAGTCTGTAAATTCTCGTTTTTTTCTCTGCCCTGTGCTGTTCTAAAAATAAAACAGGGTGTACCTAATCTAGTGGCCCATTTTTGAACGTTTTGGTTAATAGCGTCGCCATGGTTACATGAACCTCTCCAAAAAATAAATACCGCTGTAGTCCCGAGCGTCACGATTCCGGCGGTAGCGGTAGCCAGCCCATAGACTGCTACTGCAAGTAGCAGTCTATGGGCTGGCTACTGAGCCAGTCCATAATAATATAGCCAAGTTAATATGCAACAGGCACATTCACATGGCCTCAAACTATTTATTTGAACCTCTTCAGTCTGGTTTTAGTGTGAACCACTCTACTGAATCAACCCTTGTGACAAACGATCTTCTGTTATCTACGAAATGCGACACCTCCTCAATATTATTATTACTAGATCTCAGTGCTGCCTTCGATACCGTTGATAACATTATATTACTGGAACGCCTTAAAACGCATTTTGGTGCTCCCGCTCCGGTACTTTCTCAGCTTCGATCGGATCTCCTGGATTCGACGTATTGTGTAGTTTATGATAATGTGACGACTAAGTACTGTGGTGTCGCTAGCGGAGTCCCACAAGGATCAGTGCTTGGCCTACTTCTGTTGAATATTTATATGCTGCCGCTCAGCGACATCATTTGCAAACATAAGATTAGCTTTCGAATCAATTTTATATAGAGAACATCGTAACTTCTTATTTCTAAAATCACAAATACTTGCTAAAATAATGCATAAAGCTAAAAATAATCAATTAGCTAAAAATGTCATCCACTACTTCTCTACAAGAGTGGAGAAATATGATCTCAGGGAGGAACTAAATTTGAAACACTTCTATGCTAGGACTACGTTATGCTAGCCATAGCATTTCAGTATGTGGAATCAAACTATGGAATGGATTGAGTAAGGAAATCAAACAATGCACAACGATGAGCCAATTCAAGAAACAATACAAGCAGTTGATGTTTGCTAAATACAAGGATGAAGAGTCTTGAACCAGTCATGATGTGCTATATATATCACTATATTGACACTTACTATGGTACCCATTATGGCATTGGATGCTCATATCATATCATATCTGCATTATTAAAAAAAAATAAAAAAATAAATAAAAACCCTAAACTGTATTATGGAAAGCAGGAAGTGAACAAATGTAACAGTTAGTGATTGTAAAAGTACCAGATGGAGGGGTAGGATTTAATAAGCTTTGCTTCTTCCTACTCCTTTTGGACATGTGGAACTGGGAACTGATTATGGGATGCACTCAATTGTAATCTGATGCATGTTCAAATGAAATAAAACCATTACCATTACCAGTATCATTCCGTGAAATAAATGGCCCAAAAAAGAATCCCAATCCCAAGCATCAGTGATTTAAGTCTCATCATATTATTAATATATTTTATATTATATTATTAATACACTGTCTGAGTCCGACTGTGTTGAAGTGTCTATACTGTAAAACGTGACTGTCAGCTGGCACCCGGATGTCATTGCCCCTGAGCTCCGTCACCCCTTTATTGCGTCATCACTGGTCGAATTTGTAGTTTTTAGCTAACCGAGTTACACCACAAGTCTCTGCTTTTACAGAGTATCACCTTGTACTTCGGTACGAGGTGCATTATTAAAAAACAAACAAACAAAAAAAAACTTAAACTGTACAATGGAAAGCAGGAAGTGAACAAACAGTTACTGATTGTAAAAGTACCAGATGGAGGGGTAGGATTTAATAAGCTTTGCTTCTTCCTACTCCTTTTGGACATGTGGAACTGGGAACTGATTATGGGATGCACTCAATTGGAATCTGATGCATGTTCAAATGAGAATTGTCAGGGAACACACAAGGTAAGGTTCAACATGGTCGTGAGGGTCGGTACACTAGAAGTCAGTCAATAAGGCAAAGGTATCCAAAACCAGCAGGCAGAAGAAAGGGTTGAAAACCAGGTGAGACAGGAGACAGAAGGAGTAGCCGGCCATTGGGGGTTTGGGGACCGGCTACTGATGGCCCAGGAATCTCAGGCTGAGCTGAGTGAAAGTCGTTGATGGGGGGTCCAAAAGGAACCGGGAGGGTACCCATTGGTGTTCTTCAGGTCCATACCCCTCCCACTCGACTAGATACTGTCAACCCCGGCCCCGCCGTCGAGCAGCCAACAATTTCCTGACTGTGTAAACAGGACCCCCATCAATGATTTGGGTGGGTGGCTTGCCGATGGACCCCACCGCGGGTCTTAGGATGATCATCAGTCAAAGCAGGGCTCTCCGCTTCGAAGAAATTGCAATTTAAAAAACAACCATTCCAAGATGGTCCTCATGCTATGCACTCTGAGTTTCCACGTTTTGTGATTGAGTACACGCTCTCATAAATTAACTAATAACCGGACCTGCCTGAGATCTCGTTACAGCACACGCATTGGATGAACACGTGCTGCTCGCTGCAACGTTCTCGCTCACAGCGGATGAACATAGTGTGTGCATCATTTGAAGCTTATTAATTAACTTTTTGCACTTCATTATGTCTCCCAAGTGTAAGGCAGGCTCTTCTGGTGGGAATATACCACTTAAAAGAAATTGAACATCATCGCTCTGAGAAGAGAAACATCCACCAGTACTGGCAGCACTTTTGATATTCAATGTTCTTACCACCATTAAGGATAAAGATCGCATCGTTTTGCATGTTAAAACATTTACTTTAAGTGCAGTGATGTTATTATTACTACTTTCTCCCTACAAGCCACAGAGTAAGGAGGGTGGCATGTACCGATCGATCGGCGCAGATTTACTTAATTTTATATGAAACCTATCTTATCTAGCAATCTTATCTGCCCCTGCAAAGGTCTGAAAGTCAACACTGCCCCCTTTTTGCCCTGCCAGACTGACAGCGAGGAATCCAGCCTAAAACCAAAGCTCGCCGAAACATAGAGCCAGGCAGTGGCCTGCTGTCAGCGCTTATGAGCAGTGAAAAGAGCAAAGCTACTGTAACCAAGGGTTTCAGGACACATGCTGATGCCGTGGAAGTTCGGTGTAAATACTGTAAAGGATAAAGGGCCACGGCTGCAGAAGGCACATTTATTCATGTAAACAACTCGTCTCTGTAGGAACAGTAAAGAGACCTTGTCAACACACACACACACTTCCAGCCTTCAAAATAAGAACACCGTGCACCGCATCCTGTTTACTTATGGGAACAGAATAGAGCAGGGGTGGGCAAACTTTTTGACTCGTGGGCCGCATTGATTTAATAAAATTGACGGGGGGGGGCAGACTGTATAGTATTTTACATGTGACAGTCCATTTGTACACGTATATTTTTACACATATTTTACACGTAAAAGTGTCATGTAGTCTGCTATATGTGCACTTTGAGATCATTTATTTGATGTAAAGTGCGTTATAAATTTATTTTTATTATTATTATTATTATTATTACGACCAGTCCAGGGTGTACCCCGCCTCTCGCTCCAAGACAGCTACGATAGGCTCCAGCACCCCCGCGACCCTCGTGAGGATAAGCAGTAGAAAATGAATGAATTATGATTGTTGTTATTATTATTATCATTATTGTTACGACCAGTCCAGGGTGTACCCCGCCTCTCGTCCCAAGACAGCTGGGATAGGCTCCAGCACCCCCGCGACCCTTGAGGATAAGCGGTAAAAAATTAATGAATTATTATTATTATTATTATTATTATTATTATTATTATTATTATTATTATTATTACGACCAGTCCAGGGTGTAGCCCGCCTCTCGCCCCAAGACAGCTGGGATAGGCTCCAGCACCCCCGCGACCCTCGTGAGGATAAGCGGTAAAAAATGAATGAATTATTATTATTATTATTATTATTATTATTATTATTATTATTATTATTATTATTATTATTATTATTATTATTATTATTATTATTATTATTATTATTATTACGACCAGTCCAGGGTGTACCCCGCCTAGGCTCCAGCACCCCCTGCGACCCTCGTGAGGATAAGTGGTAGAAAATGAATGTATTATTATTATTATTATTATTATTATTATTATTATTATTATGTGCTTGTGTCCCTTTTTTCAGGAGCATTTTGTAAACATCAGACCACATCAAATAACAAAATTGATAAAACAGCTACTTCGACCATCAAAAGGTTGGCTCAAGCCATGATGCCAGGTTGTACGTTGAGTTTCAATGAAATATTTTGCAAAGAACAGGCGGGCCATATTCAAACACTTGGCGGGCCGGATGTGGCCCCCGGGCCGTAGTTTGCCCACCCCTGGAATAGAGTGTCATAACTATGAGAAAGATGTTGGAGTTTATGGCATTAGACAAACATACACTTTATTTTTGGTAAAAGGCTCAAATCAGGTCTGCGGTGTTTGTTAACCTTGACGGAGGTCTGGCTCTATTCTAGTTACTTTTGTTTCGGTGTCTTTGGAAGAGTACATCAGCTCTCCCCAAGCATGAAACAACAGCAGGCTGACAGTGAAGAGACTCCTAACGTGAATCCCATAGTTGACCATTTCAACTCTCTTTTCCCCCAATTCGTCTCTGAGCTGCTCTGCTGAAGCAGTTTTGGCCATTGCATCAGAGCGGATCAAGAGCACCAGAATAGTCACTGAGAGTTGAAATGATTCGCTTCCCCAATGAGATTTTTTTTTTCCCTTTTTTTTGATCCTGTGTGAGAATTGAAAGCAATGACCTTCAAATCACATTCTTGGCTTTCTGATCCCCACGCTTACGTCCACTTTTTTTGGCGGGCGGGGAAACGATGACGCTTGTGCGAATGTTTTGCCACATTTGTTCACTGTAAGCCGATTTTCCTGTGGCTTTGCCTCTCTTTCACACAAACACAATCTTCTTGTGGCAGGCTGCAGACCACAGGAGAGGTGTTTCCCATCATGCACTGTTCTGGGGTATAATTACTCTTACGGCTTTTTTAAAAAAAACATTATTACTTCATGCATATGTTATGAACAATGTGGCCAAAGTTCAGAATGTACATAAAGGAGGCATACAAATACTTCATGAGGACTATTTAATGATGTGTCTTGACCATATGTAATTGTGTCAGTCATTAGTTCACCCAACCGCCCGCTGGTGTAATTAGCAATGAAACTGTATTTCACAAATGAGCAGCAGGAGATAGCGATTAAACACCATCTTCCATGCAGTTTTAGCAGTAATAGCAGTAATAAGGGCCGTGATGCCTTTGAGGACATAAGTGCATTTGGATGGAATTGAGAACAAAGGTGAACAACATTGAATCCTGAGTTTCCTTTCATCAGACTTAGATTTAATGCTGTTTTTGTTTGTTTTGCTGTTTTGTTCAATATTAATACGGTGGTATTAGTAATAGTATTTTACACGTAACAGTAAATTTTTACACCTATATTTTTACACATATTTTACATGTAAAAGTGTCATGCAATCTGCTATATGTGAACTTTGAAATCATTTATTTGATGTGAAGTGTATTAGAAATTAAATGTATTATTATTATTGTTATTATTATTTTTTTATTATTTTTATTAGAATTACTATTGTTATTATCATTAGTTATATTAATGTTATTATCATTATATTATATAATATAATATATTAGAATTATTATTTAGATTATTATATAATATATTATTATTATATATTAATAATAATAATAATAACAATCATATTGTTTATTATTATTTTTAATAATAATAATAATATTACTATTATTATATTAATATTATTAACAACAATATTAATATAATAATAGTAATATTATTACTAACAACAACATTATTATTGTTATTATTATTATTATTTTTACTATTGTGCTTGTGTTCCTTTTTCCAGGAGCATTTTGTAAACAACAGACCACATCAAATAACGAAATTGATAAAGCAGCTACCTCAACCATCAAAAAGTTGGCCCAAGCCACAATGCCAGGTTGTATGTTGAGTTTAAATAAAATACTTTAGAAAGAACAGGCGGGCCATATTGAAACACTTGGCGGGCCGGATGTGGCCCCCGGGCCGTAGTTTGCCCATCCCTGGCTTAGACAATACAAAGTGTTTGAATGTGCTGAAGAAGAAATGTTCCTGTGACCCTGATCAGAGACCCCCAGCGACCCCCAGGTCCTGGAGGTACCTGATGCGCCAACAGCAACCCTGCAGATGTTCATGTTAATCCTGCAAGAATGTGTCAAGATAAGAACTCATAAAACAATAAAAGTAGTTACTCTCACATATACACACACACATAGACAAACAAATACATTCTCCCCCCGCCCTTAGAGTTGCACGACCATGTAGTAGGGACCCCCAAAAAGGAATAAAAAGAGCGGAGTGTGAACTGCATATTCAGAGTGGAGCGGCATGTCACTGGGTATGTGCTTTCACTCTCCTCGCTGCGAGTAACTTTGAGTGTTGTTGTCTGTCTCTTCTGTATTTAAGTGTTTTTAAGTGTCACAGGAGTTTGAACCTGACACGTAGTGACGAGATGTAACGGCCGTACTCCAAAGCAATGCGATAGGACACCAATCTACACTGACTGGGAAACAACAACAAGCGTATGAACAAGTACGAATAGACAACTACATTGTTAGTATTAGCCCTTCTTGTATCACAGGGGTGCTCACACCTTTTCAGCATGCGAGCTACTTTTAAAATGACCGAGTCAAAATGATCTACCCACTACAAAAATGCAAAACATCTATTTATTTTCAAATGTATTGAGGATTATTTGTACGTACAATGTATGTTGATGTACCTTACATAACCAAATGAGCCAATATTGCAAAACACACATAATTAACTATTAACATTTTTTGTAATTACCTGAGTTTACTTTGATGACTTGCACTGAATTGAACCAGCCAGGGATGCATAGTCCGGACAGTAGCTGCTGATAGCCAGCCTCAAGCACACTTCCAAATGTTTATCAGTCATGGATAATATCCGTATCATAATATCCGTATAATATTCCATATCCGTATGGAAGTGATATGTTTTTTGCCTTTTTACTTGGTCCAGTTTTTGCCTTTTTACTTGGTCCAGCTCCTTCACTCATTTTAGTGACCATAAACTTTAGCGAGGGCTTAAAATCTCGCAATTCGCCGACTAGCTTAGCACTTTGCATCGCTGTTTACGCATGAGCGGTGACCTAAAGGTCAAAATTCAGTTGTCATCTGATTGGTTGTCCTGTATGTCAATCAAGTAACGGGGATGGATGATAGGCTGACATCGTAAGTTCTGCTGCACTTAGAGACGTTGTTTGATTTGATTGGTCGCCCGAAGGGCAACATTCAGTTGTCATCTGAATGGCTGCCCTGTATATCAATCAAGTGACGGCATTGATGCTGGGATGATATTTTTTTAATGTCACGCCGCGATCGACCAGCGATCGACCAGTACCACCTCCGCGATCGACCGGTAGCTCGCGATCGACTTAATGAGCACCCCTGATGTATCACAATCACTATAATGGTGCTTTACTGAATGGAAAGTTGTCCCTTCAGGTTCCAGCTGGTCTGGGACATCTTTCCAGTTTATATTGGGTAAATTGAAACAAGTTTCACTTGCACTTGCATAGGGTGCGCTAGTGCTAGCAATTCATTGTTTGTTGTGATGCAATCTCTCGGCGCAACGTCCACCTCACCATACACACAAAGTCTTTCCATCCATGGGAACACTGAATGCAACTCAGAGCATGACAAACACTCGATTTCTGTCAGCATGACTTGGGAAGATCCACATTCACACCACCAGTTCAGGTTCTCTTCTCATGGGCTCACCTTCTAAAACCAGTATCTCATCCTCCATATATTCAGTCTCAAAAAGATAAGGATCCTCATTTGTCCAAAAGTAGTCATCAGCAGCGGCTCTCACAAAGTCTGCCAGGTTTAGTAGCAACAAACAGACACACTTGATACGCTGCTGTTGTTGATGGAAGTGGGGCTAGATGTGAAATGTTTCAAATAGTCAAAATACAACACAAAGTATTCCACGTTATCATGAATGCACCGTGGTCACAGCATGTATATAAAGCGATTAGATGTTGTTGGAGGTTTTTTAGAGGCCGTAAGTGTGTCCCATGACGTGTTGATGTCCCATGACGTGTCTCTATTTTTCTCCCTTTAGAATGCACAGACAAGGGAAAGACATGTCTGTTCAGTCTTCACATAAGAATTGTGGATAATGGACAAAATTACAGATAAAGTGCAGTTTCACTTTAAAAACAAACAATAACAGCATATTCATTGTTTTTCTTTTATTGTTTTGTTGTATTGATTTGCTGTTACATATCTTAGTATTTGTTTTTTATTGTATTTTAAAATGTATTGTTTGATTTACTAATTTTAGTTTATATTATGCCCTGTTAAAGTGTGGATCGAATAGAATTGGCAATCAGTGCCATATAGTACAGCCCAATTAATAATTCAACATAGCACAGGTTGAAAGGCTGGGGGATTACCAAAGCATACAATTCAAGCAGCCATGTTACTCTTAAGAATAGTACAGTAAACCTCGGATATATCGGATTCAATTGTTCCCACTGGTTTTGTCCGATATAAGCGAAATCCGTTATATGCGTATACCGGAACATGTCCGTTTTACGCATATATCGGATTTATATCCGGTATATGCGTAAATCGGATTTTATCCGTTATAAAAAGGCGCTTCCTTGACTATGTTTCCAATGTACCTGGACGCGCAGGCAACGCTGCAAACGCTGCAAATGACGTCGTATAGCGGCCTGTCACGATTCGGCCATCCGATATATGCGAGGGAAATTTAATGGAAATGCATTGGAACGGGACTGGAGATTTTGTCCGAAATAGGCGAAATCCGTTATAAAAAATCCGATATATGCAATGAATTTTTATTGGAAATGCATTACAGAAAAATCGGTTCTTTTTTATCTGTCCGTTGTGAGCGAATTTCCGATATATCCGAGTCCGATATATCCGAGGTTTACTGTATATTGGCATTATATGAATAAATATTATTTGATCATGTCATATTCAGCATCCCACCTACTGTAAGATCCAATAGCTGGTTGAAAACTGCATGAGTCTGCACAAGAAGGATTGGATTTATCACCAGTCGTGCAGAAAGTGTCAGATACAGAAAAGCTGTAACAGGTCAGCTGTATTAGGAGGTGAGCTGTATTATTAGTATTTTTAGTAGAATTATTGTTTATCAATGACAATAACATCTTCAAGTGTCAGTTTGTGAGATAATAAAAATGTTAAAATATACCTGTATTGTTTTGTGAAACGTTTTCCAGTCATATTTTTTGATTGATTTCTATGGATAAAATGTCTTATTTTTGGAGAAAAACATACAAATATGGATCCTGAATGGTGCATGTGCAGGGATCCACCGTAGTGGAGTCTTTTTTCTTTGAAGCTGCAGCAGTCTGCATGGACGGTGATAGGTGCGACTGGTGGTGGTGAGTCAGCCAGTGACTTTAAATGTTCCTGTCATTTCCATTACTGTATCAGTGGGATAGATAGATGAACAGACAGATCTGTTCTGTAGTGCCACCAGTTCTTTTTTCACCGATGAAATACAACTCATCTGTGTGATAAGGATCTAAAGGAGCAACTATCTCTGGCAAAATGTGTGAATTTCATGTTTAAACTGGGTTTATCACATTTATGCATCTTCATTTTAATGCTCGCTTGACTGCTTTAGCTCAAGTGCTTCTAAAACAGGGGTGCTCATTAAGTCGATCGCGAGCTACCGGTCGATCGCGGAGGTGGTACTGGTCGATCGCTGGTCGATCGCGGCGTGACATTAAAAAAATATCATCCTAGCATCAATGCCGTCACTTGATTGATATACAGGGCAGCCATTCAGATGACAACTGAATGTTGCCCTTCGGGCGACCAATCAAATCAAACAACGTCTCTAAGTGCAGCAGAACTTACGATGTCAGCCTATCATCCATCCCCGTTACTTGATTGACATACAGGACAACCAGTCAGATGACAACTGAATTTTGACCTTTAGGTCACCGCTCATGCGTAAACAACGATGCAAAGTGCTAAGCTAGTCGGCGAATTGCGAAATTTTAAGCCCTCGCTAAAGTTTATGGTCACTAAAATGAGTGAAGTAGCTGGACCAAGTAAAAAGGCAAAAAACATATCACTTCCATACGGATATGGAATATTATACGGATATTATGATACGGATATTATCCATGACTGATAAACATTTGGAAGTGTGCTTGAGGCTGGCTATCAGCAGCTACTGTCCGGACTATGCATCCCTGGCTGGTTCAATTCAGTGCAAGTCATCAAAGTAAACTCAGGTAATTACAAAAAATGTTAATAGTTAATTATGTGTGTTTTGCAATATTGGCTCATTTGGTTATGTAAGGTACATCAACATACATTGTACGTACAAATAATCCTCAATACATTTGAAAATAAATAGATGTTTTGCATTTTTGTAGTGGGTAGATCATTTTGACTCGGTCATTTTAAAAGTAGCTCGCATGCTGAAAAAGTGTGAGCACCCCTGTTCTAAAATATCCATCCAGGAGGTGACTATTGGGGGTGTTCTTTGCCAGGATGATATAGTATGCTGAATTGGTCATCAGTTCCATAATGATAGGTGAATGCAAGATGACAATTGGGCCAATTGGGAGACAAGATTCACCACACGTGCAAATGATACAGCGACAAAGTGTGCTTTGATTGGAATTAATGATCTGTAAATATGATGTTAATGTGAGAGCTCACTGATGCAAATGGCTCCTCTCTAATGACACCAAACAGTGCGGTAAACTCGGATCGTAATGTGATTCTATTTACAGCTGCGCACGGCTTAATTTCTCCCAATGTGTCCCCAGTGTCAGACTATTTGGTTGTCACTATTTGCAGTCGCCCTGTGATCAGATGAGACCACACTGACTGATGCACAACTTAGCTCACACTCTTGTTCTATCTTGTTTTGGTTTTGCTGCAGAAATTGAAAAGCATGAAGGTGATGAACTGCGAAAAGATGGCATTATGAAGAAATACCTTGATATCATCAGCAATAAAAATATCAAGCTGTCCGAGAGAGTTCTCATCCCGGTGCAACAGTATCCTAAGGTAAGATGTACTCTAACTGCTGTGTTTGTGTGATATCAATTCAATCATTCATTCATTCATTTTCTACCGCTTTTCCTCACGAGGGTCGCGGGGGGTGCTGGAGCCTATCCCAGCTGTCTTCGGGCGTAAGGCAGGGTACACCTTGGACTGGTCGCCAGCCAATCACAGGGCACATATAGACAAACAACCATTCACACTCACATTCATACCTATGGACAATTTGGAGTGGCCAATTAACCTAGCATGCTTTTGGAATGTGGGAGGAAACCGGAGTACCCGGAGAAAACCCACACATGCACGGGGAGAACATGCAAACTCCACACAGAGATGCCGGAGGGTGGGATTGAACCCTGGTCTCCTAGCTGTGAGGTCTGCGCGCTAACCCCTAGACCACCGTGCCGCCCGATATCAATTCAATCAACTCAATTTACAACGCAGTTGACATTGATACGTTTATAAAAAGGGGAAAAGTAATTGAGAGCTGATACAAAGAAATATATAAAGAAAAGTCATTTATTGTCTCTTAGGGTCATTTTCTTTAGGGTAAATATATTGCAAACTAATTTCCATTTACATCATTGCAGAATGATGCTTTCCTAATTGCATATACAGTAAACCTCGGATATATCGGACTCGGATATATCGGAAATTCGCTCACAACAGACAGATAAAAAAGAACCCATTTTTCTGTAATGCATTTCCAATAAAAATTCATTGCATATATCGGATTTTTTATAACGGATTTCGCCTATTTCTGACAAAATCTCCAGTCCCGTTCCAATGCATTTCCATGAAATTTCCCTGGCATATATCGGATGGCCGCATCGTTATGCTAATCTTGTTGATGTCACTGGCTATTGTCTTTCTCCTGGCTCCAGATTTAGGACAAATATAAAAGTGAGTGACGTCAATAATACTAGCACAGCAGTGAATGAGATCTTAACCTCACTATTGGAAATAACGTAGGCCTGACGGGCGTAACAGGGCCTAGCTTAATTAACAATTTGTTATGCTCAGAGTCCAATAAAGTTCAATTCTCATTACCTTACGTGTCTTTTCATTGCCCAGTCCAGGTACATTGGAAACATAGTCAAGGAAGTGCCTTTTTATAACGGATAAAATACGATTTACGCATATACCGGATATAAATCCGATATATGCGTAAAACGAACATTTTCCGGTATACGCATATAACGGATTTCGCTTATATCGGACAAAACCAGTGGGAACAATTGAATCCGATATATCCAAGGTTTACTGTATACAATGATGACTGGTAGCTCCGGTAGGTAAATGAGGAACTGATTAACTGATTAGCTATGAACTTCATATAAAATGAAGGTAAAACACAAAAGTGAAACAACGTCATCAAAATAAAAAAACATGTCACAACCATCTTAAATGTCACTAAACACTAAGCACTATGTTTAAGAAATATAGTAAGCAACACAAACATTCATTCATTCATTTTCTATCACTTATTCTCATGAGGGTCGCGGGCATGCTGGAGCCTATCCCAGTTATAAATGAAACCATTCAAGAAGATTCCTGCTCGGTAAACGTGTTCTGGTGCGGTCACAGTTGAGTTGTGCGATAAACACGCAATAAAAGCCTTTTGTTGTGGCTATCAAGACTTGTACTAGTGTGTAATTGTCTGACCAGTGTTGAATGCTACATATAATCACAGCATCGTCTGAATGCCGTGTATATGTATTTTAGTTCATTTAGCAATTTTTACTTCGGGAAATGCTTAATTAAGACAAGAAATACTTAAAATTTGTTTGAATATGCATATTTCTGGAGTAGTAATAGGCTGTACTCAACCACAAAACTGGTCCTAACATTTGGACACACTTTCACTTGTCACGGCATTAGGCACGCTTGTACAATCTCTTGAGATCCAGTCAAGAGCAGAAGAAAAAAAAATAGCCTTTTAGAAATATAGTGCTCAGTGTTGATTAATTTTTAGATTAGAATTTGTTGTGCTGCTGCTAATATTTTGTAGCTTCATTACCTGAAAAACGCAGTACAGTCGTCCCTCGTACAGTATATCGTGGTTAATTGGTTCCAGATTCGACCATAGGATTCAATATACAGTAAACCTCGGATATATCGGACTCGGATATATCGGAAATTCGCTCACAACGGACAGATAAAAAAGAACCGATTTTTCTGCAATGCATTTCCAATAAAAATTCATTGCATATATCGGATTTTTTATAACGGATTTCGCCTATTTCGGACAAAATCTCCAGTCCCGTTCCAATGCATTTCCATTAAATTTCCCTCGCATATATCGGATGGCCGCATCGTGGCGCTCCGATTTGCCGAATCGTGACAGGCCGCTATACGACGTCATTTGCAGCGTTTGCAGCGTTGCCTGCGCGTCCAGGTACATTGGAAACATAGTCAAGGAAGTGCCTTTTTATAACGGATAAAATCCGATTTACGCATATACCGGATATAAATCCGATATATGCGTAAAACGGACATTTTCCGGTATACGCATATAACGGATTTTGCTTATATCGGACAAAACCAGTGGGAACAATTGAATCCAATATATCCGAGGTTTACTGTAGGAAGCAGAATTCAGTATTAATAAATTCAATATTTTCATAGTTAGAGCATTGAAATCCTGTTTATGACTTTCTAAATATGATTTTTTTTACCATTATTAAAGCACTGTAGACATGAAATAACACTACTGCATGATCACTGCAGGGATACAAGAGACAACTGCCTCTAGCATAGCAAGCTACCGAGCTAACTATTTAGCCTCTCCAATTTACTTATTCTAAACTTTGTGTTAGTGTTTCAAATGGATTGGGGAGGAAGGATGATGCTTTTGTATTACATATTTACTGTATTGATATTTGTAATTTTATATAACGCTCTTATTTTCAGCACTACCTTCTCTCATCAAAGTGCTTTTGCTCTTTGTTCAGGTTGCATTTGTAAATAAGAATTTGTTCTTAAATTGTTTGCCTGGGTAAATAAAGGTAAAATAAATTTAAAAAATAAAAAAGTAAGAAGACAAAACCTTACCACTTCCACACGGAATGGGAGAACACATGCAGTGTGAAGGTAATCTAATCTCATGTCATGTAACATTACTGAAGCAGAGTGGCCAGAATACTACATATAGAAAATACAGTAGTCCGTAGTCAACCATGAAACAGCGGTCACGATAGAGTGCGCGAGTGGTGATCGAACCGCGACTACACCAGTAAAGATACTGATAAATGAATACAACACTATGATCTTTTTGTAAAAGATCTTGATTAGATTATACGGGTGTCCCTTGTTGTGTCCACTAAGTTGTATGCAGAGTATTACTAAAGGGCACCAGTACCTGCCTTCCTTTCAAGTCACACTCTTACTTATGTCGCTGTCTCCTTGAGTACGCAATAAGGTCCTGCCTTGGCGGTGCAGCAATGGAGAAATTTACAAGGTCTCATAAATCTGTTCTGTCAGGTTTTTGATGTGCGGCAGTGGCCATTCTTGCTTACAGCAGCCACCCCGCCTGAATGTAATTAAATGTAAATTTAATGACATTATTACTTGAGAGAACTCTTCTGCATAGTTTCCGATATGCTGAATTAGTGCACGGAAGATTAATGTCATCTTGTAGCAAAAGCACCAGTAATCCCATTTACTCTTAGTGATGCACTATTACTCCACATGGGTGGCGTGCAGGATGCTTTACCACTGCTGCATCCTGGAACAGTCATGTTGGACTTTTTGTTCGGTTTATGCTTATATTTTGTTAGATATGGGTCCTTTACAGTTGTAGGAGGTCGCTGCAGAGCGCACCTGTTGGTGATTGTAAGTTTCATCAGTCAAAAAATGGGTCGGTATGCAAGTTCACCAAACTCCCAATCTCATTTTCTCAGCATTTTGTTTGTGTTCAGTCTTTCTCAGTTGTCTTCAAGTTAATGTTTCAGGTTTTTTTTTTATCAGGGGTAGCTACAGGAGCATATAGTTGTCACAAGCTCTCACGGCTGTCAACGGTCGTGTTAACTCCTTGGTGCATGAGTCAGTATGAATTAACCTTTAAAAACATGTGAAATTAGTCGCAACGCACTATAAGAAACGAGACCAGTCAAACTATGAAAATGGCGACTTTGGTATTTATGGTTCTATTTGGCTCAGCGAGGCTACTGTTAGTTGCTTGTTTGTTGTTGTTCACTAACGTCCCATACCTGTGACTGTCTTGTGTCCTGAGGATTCCTGAATTTCCGAGCTTTTGGCGCAGTCCACTGAATGGAGGCGAGACATTGTTGTTATAGTTTCAGACGTGCTCGTTTTACCATCCAAATGTCTGCAGTGGAAAAGGTCCACTGTGCATGCTGGCACATTGAAGGAAATTAATCTTCATGAAAGTCAGTTGGTGCTTAAAGTGTACATCTGCCGTGAAAAACGCTGATATGTGCCATCTGTGTGAGACGGGCCTCCATAATGGGACATGAAGGGTTCATTTGCAAATAAACTGCCTTTTGGGTTTGTTTGTTTAAGGTGTATATGATTAAAACACAGATCACTATGTAATGTATTTAATGGCAGCAACAATCTATACCAGGGGTGGGCAAACTACGGCCCGGGGGCCACATCCGGCCCGCCAAGTGTTTGAATACGGCCCGCCCAATCTTTCCAAAGTATTTCATTTAAAATCAACATACAACCTGGCATCATGGCCTGAGCCAACCTTTTGATGGTTGTATCAATTTGTTTTTTGACATGGTCTGTTGTTTACAAAGTGCTCCTGAAAAAAGGGACACAAGCACATAATAATAATAATAATAATAATTATTATTATTAGATTATTATAATTATTATTAGAACTATTATGGTTATTATAATTATTATATTAATGCTAATTATTATATTAATTATATATAATATTATTGTTATATTTGCATATTTTACAAAATAATAATATAATAATTATTATTTTAATTTTATTTTAATTATTATAATATTTTATTATTTTTAAAATATTTAAATATAAATATAAAATAATAAATAATAATAGCAGATTGCATGACAATTTTACAGATACAATAATACCAGGTGGACTGTTACGTGTAAAATATATAGTCTGCCCCCCCCCGGAAATTTTGTTATATCAATGAGGCCCGCGAGTCAAAAAGTTTGCCCACCCCTGGTCTATACAGTAGTTTAGCGCTTATCCTCCCGAGGGTCATGGGTGTGCTGGACTTATCCCAGCTGTCTTCGTGCAATTATAATAAAATTATTTGCAAGAAAAAAAGTCTATTTTTGCCCTGTGATTGGCTGGCGACCAGTCTAGGGTGTACCAGGCCTCTCGCCCGAAGACAGCTGGGATAGGCTCCAGCCCCCCTCGACCCTTGTGAGGATAAGCGGTAGAAAATGAATGAAAATGAATGAATGAATGTCCATTATTTAGTTCATGTAATTATCGGTGCAGTAAATTGACTAAATTAAATAGGACTGGCTACACTAAATGTTTTTTGTGTTTTTTTTTAAACAATCTCTGTATTCTCTGCTGTATTTTGACACTGAGTGTCATCTGAGATGGTTGATCTCGCTAACCATCATCTTTTCACCACACAAATAATAACATGAAACTTACAGAATAGGTCAAGTGTCACATGATATAAGGCTGTTAAAGACCCATTTATCTTTCATCAAAAACAATCCAATTTGATGGGCGTTTCATCATGTCACATTTACAATTGCATCCATCATGTGGACTAGCGTGTTTGGTACACCTCTTGCTGTAAAACATGATAGATTAGATGTTTACAGCCTCCCAAGGCGTGAACACTCATGTGGTTCCTGAAGTAGTCATATAGTTGAGGGGTTTGTTGATGGCGGTTTTTGAAATGTGATGCACAAAGTACATTGAAACCTCGATTAGCATAATGCATTTTTTTCAGAAGGTCTGACAGACTGAAACATACTGTAACCAAATAAAATTTTCCCATCAGAAATTCTGAAAACCTAATTAATTTGTTCCAGAAAGCAAAAAATGTTAACACAAAACAGCCAGATGCAGCTTTTAGATAGATTGATAGAAATCAGCCATACGTCTTTCAATGAATCCATGTAGAGACATGCACTGGGTGGCAATGGCTGGCCAGTGTGTCTCTTAAACGACTGTCGCATATGCTCCGTAACCTCCATTGACTGAACACCAAAATGGATGTAAATTGTAGTAGCGGGCAAGCTGGTCATTGATTTTTAATACATCAGCAAAAAAATCTAAAGTTTGGTGGAGGAGATGCAATAAAAGTGGAGGTTTGCCCTGGAAAGGAGAGGAATGAAGATTAGCCGCAGCAAAACGGAGTATATGTGTGTGAATGAGAGGGACCCATGTGGAAGAGTGAGGTTACAAGGAGAAGAGATACAGACGGTGGAGAATTTTACTTAGGGTCAACAGTTCAGAACAATGGAGATTGTGAAAAGGAGGTGAAGAAGCGTGTGCAGGCAGGATGAAACGGGTGGTGAAAAATATCAGGTGTGATGGAAGAGTTTCAGCTAAAATAAAAAGGAAAGTATACAAAACTGTGGTGAGACCGGCCATGTTGTTTGGTCGAGAGACGGTGCCACTGAGGAAAAGACAGGGAGCAGAACTGGAGGTAGCAGAGATGAGGATGCTGAGGTTCACAGTGGGAGTGACCAGGATGGATAGGATCAGGAATGAGTACATAACATGACATGTTAGAGGCCTTGGAGATAAAGTCCTTTAGGCCAGACTGAGATGGTTGGGACATGTCCAGAGGAGAGATAGTGAATATATTGGTAGAAGGATGCTGCCAGGTAGGAGGCGTAGAGGAAGACCAAAGAGGAGATTTATGGATGTAGTGAAGGAGGACATGAGGGTAGTTGGTGTGAGGAGACAGATGCAGAAGACAGGGTTGGATGGAGGTGGTTGATTTGCTGTGGCGACCCCTGAAGGGAAAAGCCCAAAGAGAAAGAGTTAAGAAGAAGCAAAAAATCTAAAGTTTGGAATGATTTTACAAATCCAATCGTATTTAATTGTGCAATACATTGTTCTCTAACTGTATCGTAACATGTTTATATTGATGCAATGTAAACGACTATTCCCAAAGAGTCGATGTCTTACACTTTGCTCTTCAACCCCATCTTTCCAAGAGTTCTTCACCTCAGTAGGGTTTCTCACGTCAATAACCCAGAATGGCGCCAAAGAAAGTTGCAAGTGCTTTTTCACAAAGAAGATTGAGAAATACTATTGAATTCAATAAATAATTCACAACAAAAGAGGAAGTCAGTGTCGGTGTTGATCTCGCTGCCACATCATGTCTTTGGGGACACTCGCCTCTTCAGTGAAGACAAAAGTAAAACTTAAATGTTTGTTTATTCTTTTCATTTGTCATACGGATTTAGAATAGTTTTACGCATGTAAAACTAGAATGTTTTTTTCAACATTTTTTAGAATCAACCACTGATGACATAGCTGACCTTTGTTTGCGTTTGCCATTTGGTTAGCAATTGAAGTATGTTGACAAGGACATTAAAAAATACTGTACATTAAGGACTCACTCAGTGTATTAACAACACAAGATGCACGACATGCTGTACGCAAATTGAGTCACAAAACACACTAACCAAGGCGTATGCTAACCGAGGCTCCACTCTATGTACTCCAGAAACATTTTGTGGAAACCAAGTGGAACAGTTTAACAAGCTAATTTTGCACAGCAAGTTGTGCATACACGTACAGCTTGTGACATATTAATTTGTATTATGTCCTTGTAAATGGTTCCACTTTTTGAGTATATCCAGCCTGAGTTATGGTGACCTTTAGGTATAGCGCTGCTGCAGTGCTCTGCTCGTAGCAAAATTACATTTTTGTCCGTGTCCCAAAAAAAGCTGATATTATGGAAAGGTGTTTTGCTTAGATAAGTGCTGAAGCCATGTTGTAAATTAAACATAAGCACATTTTATAGTGTTGTGAATGCCACCACAGTATTAGAAATGGTCTTTACAAAGATGCTCATTTTCATTGACACTGAGGCAATAATTCAACAATAGGTGGCTCTAATTAGGAACGGTGTTATAGAAGCACTGCTTGTCTGACAGTGTCAACCAAACTTGAGCATTATCATCTTGAAAGTTTTATTACAGCTTTTGTGTTGAATTCCATGACACTCGTGCAGCCCGAGCATCCTTCTTTGTAATATCTGCATAGCTGTCATTGTTGAGACAGCGGGGGGCACATTGCATCATTTCAAACCCCATTTAACAGCACTACCTTGCCCCCTCTCCAAAGCCCAAATTGTCCTCCGTGGAGCTGCAGAGTGGCTCCAGACATTAACTTAATGAAAACAGGCCACTCTCCTTCTAATGCCAAGCAAGTGTGGTCCCACCATCGCAGCCACGACCATCTGCTGTCCACCTCCCTGCCAGCAAAGGCAAAGTCCTGTCAAAGCATCCCCTCTAAAAGTGCCTTAATTACGCCGATCAGAGGACCAGCAAGGACAGCAGGGATCCTTTTATTTTCTTAAGGACGATTTCATCTGTGTGTCCCCTGACGGGTGTTAATGTTGAGAGAAGCAGCTGAGTGTGCAGTTGTTGGAGTTGAGTCACAGCAGCTCCACAGCTGGCCCAGGAGTTATTAGTAGCTCAGCCTCAGCAGGAGAGGGTTGTTTTGTGAGAAGGTTAATATCATTTGGGTTCAGCTTGGATCGGTCTAGTGAAGGCGTGGTGGGCGGCTGACCACCTGTTCAACTCTGAGGGAGTGGGGGTGGTCTCTTCACAATGAGAGCAAACATTTGAAGGTCAAGTTTATCCGAGTTTTACCAAATAGTAGAAGAATATCAATATCAGTCGGGTGAACTATATACACAGAAAGTGTTGTGTCATAGTCCAACACATATTTGGACATATTTTCATCTTTCATTACTAGCAGTCTTCTGAGAAAACAGAACCAAAGTGATTTTTCATGTTACTCTTCATGGTAATGGAATTCTTTGTAGAATTTCGGAGACCAAAGATCAATATAACTCGTACGACTCTTTTTACCATTTATATTGGATTTCTGTGGCTGTTAAAAACAGTTTTAAAAAGCATTACAAACAGTTATTGGGATAAAGTACATGGGAACATAGAATATTTAATTCTATGGGATTCTGTGTCAAAGGTAAAGGTTCCACTGTATCTAAAATTTTGAAAATGCGGAGCATCATATTTTTTAATATATATATAATATAAATATATATAATAATATATAATGATATAATAATATATAATAATAATAATAATAATAATAATAATAATAATAATAATAATAATAATATAATATATATATTATAATAATAATAAAATAATAATAATATAATATAAATTATATATATATAATATTTTATTTAAAAATATTTTTTATTTTTATGTGTCTGCTTGTAAGGTAGTAGGCTACCTTCTAGCTCAGGGGTCGGGAACCTTTTTGGCTAAGAGAGCCATGAAGGCCAGATATTTTAAAATGTGTATCTGTGAGAGCCATATACATTTTTTTAAACATTGAATGCAATAAAATGTGTGCATTTTTATGTAAGACCAACAGTTTTAGATATAATGGGCTCTAATTACGTAGACCAGGCACACTACCCCACGCCAAAGGGGTGTGGCCAGCACACTTTCGTGAGCAGCGCAGTGTCCAATAATAAATCAAATACTTGCTGCCATTAATACAACTTCTGCTGCTGCATGGTTTTGCACCGTACTCAGTATATTTCGTTCTTTTGGCCATCTTCACCAGAAGGCTTGGTTCTGCAGCTTTAGCTAGGTGACTATTTGACTAAAGGAGGAAAGTTTACATTTACATCTTAATGACCGAGGTAGACTACCGCATTACCCAGTAATAATCGAGTTTTGGTGTTTGACCTGGAAAATATCATCAGGAAAGATAGATATGGTCGGCCGTATTGCAGTAGAAAATAGATGGACGGATTAAAATGCATAAGAAAGTTTTGATTTTTAATATTTTTACTGTGATGTTTACTTTAAAATGTTAGCAAACATACATTTTTATTGTGGTAAGAAATGCTTGAGAGCCAGATACAGTCATCAAAAGAGCCCTACCTGGCTCCCGAGCCATAGGTTCCCTACCTCTGTTCCAGCTCATCGAAGGTGATTAGGTAAGTAATAGGCTAAAGTAATATGCGGTAGGGTGAAGGGCTCCCTCGTTACCATCAGAGGGCCTTCAGTTGGGTGGCGTGCCGCCCACCCAGCCCCTGGCCCCAGGGGGCCCTGTAGCCTGATGTTTTTGTTGTCGTCAAAATGACTTATCTGTGATGTTAATGCTTGTCAGCCCCGCTGTTTCAGGCATGTGTATGTTGTGAAATTAGCTTATCATGAGGGTTTATCATTTGGGTTTAAAGGGCCCGGTCATCTCCCCCCCGCCACTGATTTGTTCCACGAGTGCTTGTAACACAACATAATTTCTAAAAACAGAACACGCCAGGAAAAAAAACAGCCAAAACCTGCACTATAACTAACTAATCTGTAGACACTCTAAGCCAGGGGCCTCAAACTCAATTTACTTGTGGGCCACTGGAGCTAGGGTCTGGGCGAGGCTGGGTTTTCAGGTTTTCAAAAAAAAAAACACATTTATTAAAAATAGAAAAATGAATGAACTTTGCTTTTGTTCCGATTTTCTACAAGAAAAGCTCTGATAAAACATTCCACTGTTCTCAAATATCTTAATTTTTATTTTTCTACACAAAATAAGATGACAAATAAATAAACAAATCAATAATAAAGAAAATCAATCAGTAATAAATAAATATAATAATAATAATAAAACACCAAATAATAAAAACTTAAGAAACCACATATAGTTGGTGGGTATACAAATGATTTTTTTCATATTAAAATGAACAAAGCATTATTAGAGCCCTGTAGACATGACAAAACATGACTATAGTCACATTTAAACTCTTTATTTACAACATATTGCGCAACTGCAGGGTCTTGAGACACATGCTAACTCGCAAACTAGAGAGCTAGCGACCTAAACGGTAGCCTTCCAGTTATTTCCTTTAAACTTAAATAGCCAAAAACTTACCACTTCCACACGGATAGGGAGGATAACTATTAACAGTTATTTAACCTTTAACATGAACATTAATCAAACGTAATAATTTTTTCTGGGTACATGATACCATACAGCATCCATATCAAACTTGGGCGGGCCGCACTAACATTAAACTTTCATATCAAGGCGTGGGCCTCAAACTAGTGTCCTGCGGACCACATTTGGCCCGCGGGCCGCATGTTTGAGACCCCTGCTCTAAGCGCTGCTTTTTCCTGCTCCTTTTCAGACATGTTGAATTACTGTAGACATGCAATGTACTCCATTGTTATCTTCTATGTTAAAAATAAAAATATGTTAAAAATAAACCAACACAAACACTGGGAGGAATTACATTTTTGCAAAGTAGTTGAAGTTAATTAAAGTTTTTACAAAATATATTTGTTATGTTCTCATTTGTCTCTTGTCAGCGCCCGTATTCACCGGTATTCTCAGCCAACAAACAACCAAGGAACGTTCCTCCATGTGAATACAAGCCGGTGCACGGTTAAGAGGAAAATGATAGTCAACCCTGAGGCTTGAATCTGATCGTTTGTCATCTGGATAGTATTGCTTAATTTCCCCAGGGACAAAACTCATTATTTCTGACTTTATCTCAACACTGACCTCTGGAATAGTCTCTAGGATGTTATTGGTTTCAGTCCATGTTTCCCCACCTTTTTCCCCCTCCTTTCTGCACGACCAATATGAGATACATGACCAGCCAGGGCACAGTTCAAGCCAAAGATGGGTGCATTATGTTATGTTGGACCACAGATGAAAGTCCCATTCACCTTTAATGTGCGACACAGAAAGCACAATTATATTGATTTATTGCTGGCTACATTATATGTTTTTCCCCCACATGACGGATGGTGAACGGAATCCGAGATTATATTGATAAAAGATGACTAATGGCCGTCAAACACCTTTTGCGGTTAAGCGTTTTTTGCCTAATGGATCACGTTTCTTTTCCTTCAAGGCCGTGAAAAGAAAAACTACTGACTGTATTTGTCCTCATGTTTATGTCACCATTTTGACTTTTTTCCACTTGTGACTTTTTTTCTCCTCTCACTTCTGTCGCAGTTTAATTTTGTTGGAAAGCTGCTGGGGCCTCGGGGAAATTCCATGAAAAGGCTACAAGAGGAAACAGGAGTGAAGATGTCCATCCTCGGAAAAGGGTCTATGAGGGATAAAGGCAAGGTAATATAAATCGATTTGTGTGGAAATATGCGGTATGTCATTGTTTAGCTCAGGGGTGGGCAAACTTTTTGACTCGCGGGCCGCATTAATTTAACAAAATTGACGGGGGGGATTATGTAGTATTTTACACGTAACAGTCCATTTTTACACCGATATTTTTACATATATTTTACATGTAAAAGTGTCATGCAATCTGCTATATGTGCACTTTGAAATCATTTATTTGATGTAAAGTGTGTTATAAATGTGTTATTATTATTATTGTTATTTTTATTAGAATTATTATTATTATTAGTTATAGTAATGTTATTATATTATTATTATTATTTTGTTAATAATAATAATATTACTACCTTTATTATATTAATATTATTAACAACAATATTATTGTAAACAACAGACCACATCAAATAACGAAATTGATAAAGCAGCTACCTCAACCATCAAAAAGTTGGCCCAAGCCACGCTGCCAGGTTATGTGTTGAGTTTAAATGAAATACTTTGGAAAAAACAGGCGGGCCATATTGAAACACTTGGTGGGCCGGATGTGGCCCCCGGGCCGTAGTTTGCCCACCCCTGGTTTAGCTCATCAAATAGATGGAAATAGTAAGAAAAACTTGACAATACACCAAGCCAGCAACATCCAAGCCAATAATGGAGATGAATAGCTTTAATCTGACAAACACATGTAGGGGGAAGACTTGTATAATTTAAAAGCATATTGTGTAATTGTCATGTGTGAGTGCAACATAATGAAGCACTTTGCCTCAGTCATTTATCCTACTGACATGCCGTTCCCCGGAGCTAAACTTAGCAGAGCGTGCATGCTCTTTCATCGCAGGTTTCAGTGTCATCCTATAGAGTTACATCGCTCTTAATGCTGAAGACATCGTTTTCAAACAACAACAACAGCCTTTGGTGAAAGTGGAGCCGCATTTCAATACAGTAGAACTTCGGTTTTCAGCATCGATCTGTTCCAAAAGGTTAGACAAAAACCGAAACATCAATTTTTACAGTGAGAAATCATGTAATCTAACTAATCCAGTAAATATTAGCCACGTGAATGATGTTTTATTGTAGTTTAGAGACGAATATTTCTTCACTTGATCTTTGCAGTAAACATCAGCAGCAGGTACAATCATCATCATTTCCTGACTGGCCTGGCTCACTATCTATAATGTGTCTCCATTTCCTCTGCAACCTGTGTTAAAGGTTCCTACGCTTACATTGCAGTGTTATTCTAGTGGAAACTACTCGTACTTTGCGAGGACGATTGTCTTGAATTCAGTAGTGTTTTTCGCCGTTAGTTCCGGCACTTGCAACAGTTTTTTGCATACATATTTAATAAAAAAAACAAAAGCAGACTTCACCATGTACCCAGCCGGGAGAAGGCCCCAGGGCAGACCTCGGTAAGGGATTATGTCTCACAGCTGGTCTGGTAATGCCACGGTGTCCACCAGTGGAACTGGAGGTTGTGGCTGGGGACCGGAAGTCTAGGCTACCCTACTGAGTCTGATGCCCCCGCCACCCAGACCTGGATAAGTGCAGGAAGATGGATGAATGGATAGATAGATAGACAAAAGCACAAATGCGCAGTGCTCTTGAACGGGTCATTAGCGTATGGCTTATTAGAGGAAAGATGGAGACCCATACGAGTTGTTAATTGTTCTGTATGCATTCTCCGAAGAAATAAACCCCACACAGACACTAGTGTAATAAAGATCATTAAAAGATTCCACTGGTAACGATCTACGGTTTCCCTAATTGGCACCAACCAGCAGAGGGCGCAATAAATTGAGGCCTAACACATTTGCTCTTTCACTTGCTGACATTGTCATATTTCTCAGTCAGAGTCAGTAGGTTATTTTGTTATGTTTATTGCATTGTCGCTTGATTCTTCATTTGGTTTCAATTGAACAAGAGGGATTTTGGTGCTGACCTGTGCCTTTTTTTCTTCTTTTCTTCTGCTTAAGGCCTTTAATATTTAATTGGTAAAAAAAAATAGATGGAATGCAGTTGCACTGGATGTAGTCATCCATCCTCTACATCCAAGGTGTTTTTTGTTTTGTTGTGTGTGCACAGAACATAAGTCACAATTTTATTTGGGTCAAATTTAGTGTGTCGGTTATGGTAATTAGGATCTGCTTATGGACCAAAAATGGTCTCGCTTTCATAAATTCTGGCTTTGTTTTTTTATTTTTATTTTTTCGAAAGACTCAGCACTACTCAGAAGAGCTTTAGGCACACCTTGGGTAGAAAATAAAATAAACCATACGGCGGTGTTGACTGCGTCAGCATCAGCCAGTGACGTTTGGCTTGCTTTTGCATGGGACTTGAACAGCCGCATGCTACATGTTAATGTCCCAGCAGAAGCGGTAGTAATTGTACATTTGATGAATTTTACTTAATGATTTGTCAGATCAACCTATGTACATGTTCGGACTTTTCCGCACCCCTAATCACAGGGTGGTTCTATTGCTGGTCAATGCATTTGACTCAGTGCTAATTGTCATTGTCGATATATTTTGCCAGTAAGGGCGTGCATGAAAGTGTTTCTTGCGTCATGCATTTACAGTATTTGGTAATTAAATACAAACCATCAATAAACAGAAATTAAACAAAAACCCAGCAAAAGTGGGAAAAAGGGCATAACTACAAAAAGCTAAAATGTTGATAATAAATAACTAAAAAACTAAGATTTTTCTTTTTAAATGTAGAAAATATGTACGTATAATTATGTATATATTTTTTTCCAGCATGTTTTTTTAATTATAAATATCAAAAGAACAGCCCTGTCTATACGTAATTGTATAGACAATTAGATAAGGGATAATCATAAATCATAAAACATTTGTACTTCCCAGTCATTAGGAGAAATACACACAATTATCTGCCACAGTTTTCTAGTGTGGATTTCATCCAAAAAATTGTGATGAGCCAAACAAATGCTAATTTTATGTTGTAACCCTGACATTAAACTTTCGAACCAATCAGTATAAAAATGGATTTGGAGTACACACCAAGATAAAATGTTCAATTACAGAGAAATAAATATCCTTTCATTTCCACCTTTTCCACAAAGAACTGTTTTATCTCAGCGACCCTGATGCATTAGTGTGCATGTTTGTCGAGGACATTTTTTGAATGAGTTGACTACAAAGAACACTGAAATGGTAAGGTCTTCACTCCCTGAGGTGTTTGCCCTAGGCCTTCATACTATGTCACTCACGGATGTGCCTCAGCTAATGTTAAATATTGTGTTTCTCAGCTAATTAACTAGCATCTACTTCATTACTTGAAGAGTCTTGACACGCTGTGTTGCACAGAGGCAACATGATATACATGCGCAGTACGATATCACAAAAGGCAAGGATGTATAGCATGTGTGTGATATCGATTTCATCTACACGCTGACATCCTTTTCAGGACAAGTTGACACTTAAAGGTTGTGTCTGAATCAGTATCTCATTCAGCTGTGACCCACTTGGGTCCGTCAGCTCGGCAGGGGAGGGGGCGGGGGTGATATCTGAGCCTGGGAGGTACATCAATATTGCACATTGTGCTGGTGGATCAGCCAGGTTAATACTGTACTCAGTCAAAGACAGACCACATCTCACCTTTTGGACTTTCCACAAGGCAGAACAAGTGTAGTGAGGAAGGTGTATCTGGCATACGACAACTTACATGCAGTGGGCAGTGGCAGTGTTAGAATGCCATCTCTCATGTGTCAGGTTGCTTATAGTCGCTTATAGTCTGTATGTGTTAAAGTTAATCATGGCATCACACAGGTGGATGTTCCTTGGCCCAGTGTTGTTTCATCTTTATGTGCTTTTATTTTACGCATGTTGAGATTCACATTGGGAGTGACCAGGATGGATAGGATCAGGAACGAGTACATCAGAGGGACATTACATGTTAGAGGCCTTGGAGATAAAGTCAGAGAGGCCAGACTGAGATGGTTGGGACATGTCCAGAGGAGAGATAGTGAACATATATGGACATGGATATATATGTGTGTGAATGAGAGGGACCCATGTGGAAGAGTGAGGTTACAGGGAGAAGAGATACAGACGGTGGAGAATTTTACTTAGGGTCAACAGTTCAGAACAATGGAGATTGTGAAAAGGAAGTGAAGAAGCAAGCGTGTGCAGGCAGGATGAAACGGGTGGAGAAAAATATCAGGCGTGATGTCATAGAAGAGTTTCAGCTAAAATGAAAGGAAAGGTATACAAAACTGTGGTGAGACCAGCCATGTTGTTTGGTCTAGAGACCGTGCCACTGAGGAAAAGACAGGAAGCAGAACTGGAGGTAGTAGAGAAGAGGATGCTGAGGCTCACAGTGGGAGTGACCAGGATGGATAGGATCAGGAACAAGTACATAACATTACATGTTAGAGGCCTTGGAGATAAAGTCAGTTATCGGCCAGACTGAGATGGTTGGGACATGTCCAGAGGAGAGATAGTGAATATATTGGTAGAAGGATGCTGCCAGGTAGGAGGCGCAGAGGAAGACCAAAGAGGAGGTTTATGGGTGCAGTAAAGGAGGACATGAGGGTAGTTGGTGTGACAGATAAATGCAGAAGACAGGTTTGGATGGAGGACATTGAGTTGCTGTGGCGACTCCTGAAGGGAAAAGCCCAAAGAGAAAGAAGAAGAAGAAGTGACCATTGATCAGATGGATTTTGATGACTTCAAATGGATGCATCTTTTGGCTAATATATAACGGCTTGAGTGACAACTGAATAATGTAAAGGATGTTGTACAAAAGTAGCACATCCACTCATAGTAAACCCTGACTCACGTCTCCTGTGCTTTTTAGCTGAACCTTATTCAGCTTATTCATTAACCTTGTTTCCCAGTGTTCTACACAGCTGTTTCACTTCTTTACCCTAATTGGCTGCCTTACCACGGTTAGGTGTTCATTTTATTCAATAGAAGAAGGGGTTTTAACTTTTTCCTGTTTATTTTTTAATAAAAAATTGTCTCGTTTCATGCAAGACACAAAGGTTGTATTCATTTAAATATTTGATGGTCATGAGTTTCTCTTTTTGCTGCACCTAAAATACCCCACTGTTGTGCTTAAAAAAGGACTGTTTTATCATCTTGTTCAAAAGAAGTGATTAACAATGTTAAAATTTTATTAATTTCTATAGAAAATACAATAAAATGAAAACATCTCAATATACCGCCATTTAAATTCATCCATCCAACCATTTGCAGGAGCCTATCCCAGCTGTCTTTGGGCGAGAGGCGGGGTACACCCTGAACTGGACGCCAGCCAATCACAGGGCACATATAGACAAACAACCATTCACACCACACTCACATTAATAGAAAAATAAAAGTAATAGATCACTGAAATTATCAATAACATTGATACAATTCAAATGTTCAACTTGTCATTTTTGATTTAACATATTTTATATTGTAAAAGTGAAAAAAGTGTCAAATTTAGATAGATCTCCTGCACTGCATTTGCACTATGAGTAGGTACAGTATGTGTGATTTATGCATATTAACGATAGCAAATAACATATAACTGCATTGTGTTTTCTGACAATAAATTCTCAAACTGCTGTTTTTTTATGTCTTAGGAGGAAGAATTGAGGAAAAGTGGAGAGGCCAAATATGCACATCTGAGCCACGATCTTCATGTTTTAATTGAGGTTTTTGCTCCACCGGGTGAGGCCTATTCCCGTATGAGTCACGCCTTGGAGGAGATTAAGAAATTTCTTGTTCCAGTAAGTGAACTTCTTTATATCATTGTTTCACACCATAACTTAATCCACACAAAGACAAAGTAGTTTGTTTGCACAGAAGCAATTAGTGTTAGTCAGATGTTTTTTTTCCTTTAAACCTACACTTACTGAGGAATAAAAAAAAACATTGCACTCAGCATTTTAAGTGCAGTATGGAACAACAAACGAATACCCTGGAGCACTCGGCCATAACTAATGTGCATGGTGTATAATCATGCAGAGTCTAAGCTGTAAATATTAATCAAGCTTTGCAAATGTGACAAGCTGCATGAGTTTGCTTTATGGCATACATGTCAAACTCAGACCCGGGGGCCAAATCAGGCTGGCGCTGCAATTGCATCCGGCCCGCGGAACGGACCTTATGAAACAATGTGCATACAGCGATCTGCGTAATTAAGCGATTTCTCTGGATTAATATATTGCCAAATCCAAGCATGTCAACAATGTGGAACACATACCCAACAATGGACGCGCAGTAAAGCTCAGCGATTGTGAGGTTTACTTTTTTCAAGGAGGCATTTTTGTAGGCAAATATTATTTATATAATATACTCAACATATATCATCATTTTACTCAACATATTGTCTAGAGAAGCCAAACTTTTTATTTAAGCCGCCCCACCAACTAACCTCATCACTGAAATCCGCCCAGAACTCAGCTCACAGGAGGAGGTGTGGGGTATGTCAACATTGATGCACTACACTGATGTCATACAACATGTCAAAAAATCCTAACTATCCCTTTAATAAATGTCGCTAGGGAGGGTAGATGTCGTTATTGTATAACTTACTATATAATTGCCATTGATGTATTTACATTTGCATGTAATTGTAATGGGCAGTGTAGCACAGAGGAATAACATTGAAGGATTGACATAAAGTGAGTAATTGGCGACTCTAAATTATCCATAGGTATGAATGTGAGTGTGAATGGTTGTTTGTCTATATGTGACCTGTGATTGGCTGGCGACCAGTCCAGGGTGTACCCCCCAAAGTCAGCTGGGATAGGCTCCAAAATCCTCTTGCGACCCTAGTGGGAACAAGCAATATAGAAAATGAATGAATGAAGTATAGAGAGGGGTTTTAATACTTGCTAAATGTAGCAACAAAGTGGCTAAGTTGGCGAGATGGATACCTTTTGCTACGTCATCATATTCATCATCAGATGAAGAAACAGACTTATGATACACACTGTCATCTTGTTTACAGAGTGGTAGCTAAAAGCTACATTCACAGACATGCGAACGTCATTATTATTTCTCGGAAAGTACCTGGTTACTGGAACTCTTCCACGTCCTCCTCCTCCTCTGCATTCGAGGAAACGGAAAGCTTTTTTCTGCCCATTCCGTTGCCAGTCAATAACTTTGAAGTTCAGCCATGAGCAGCAGTTAGCTTGTCTTGCTAGCAGTAATTGGAGAAATTGTTAGTTCTTACAACAAACAGTATTCAAGCCAGATTTGTACCATTCATTCATTCATTCATTTTCTACCGCTTTTTCCTCACGAGGGTCGCGGGTGTGCTGGAGCCTATCCCAGCTGTCTTTGGGCGAGAGGCTGGTGGCCAGCCAATCACAGGGCACATATAGACAAACAACCATTCACACTCACATTCATACCTATGGACAATTTGGAGTGGCCAATTAACCTAGCATGTTTTTGGAATGTGGGAGGAAACCTGAGTACCCGGAGAAAACCCACGCATGCACGGGGAGAACATGCAAACTCCACACAGAGGGTGGAATTGAACCCTGGTCTCCTAGCTGTGAGGTCTGCGCGCTAACCACTCGATCGCCGTGCTGCCAGATTTGTACCATTCATTCATTCATTCATTCATTTTCTACCTCTTATCCTCACGGGGGTCTCGGGGGTGCTGGAGCCTATCCCAGTTGTCTTCGGGCGAGAGGCGGGGTACACCCTGGACTGGTTGCCAGCCAATCACAGGGCACATATAGACAAACAACCATTCACACTCACATTCATACCTATGGACAATTTGGAGTGGCTAATTAACCTAGCATGTTTTTGGAATGTGGGAGGAAACCGGAGTACCCGGAGAAAACCCACGCATGCACGGGGAGAACATGCAAACTCCACACAGAGGGTGGAATTGAACCCTGGTCTCCTAGCTGTGAGGTCTGCGCGCTAACCACTCGACCGCCGTGCGGCCAGATTTGTACCAAAAGTGTCTAAAAAAAATCTCTGTTCGTCGTCACAGGAAGTGACAAAATGCACTTTAGGTGTTTTAGATGTCATCGGCCATTTAAAAAAATAAATACATTTTCAATTATAGTGGCTTGCATGAGAATGTGGAAATGTGAGTCCTCGGGCAAGACCCCCTGTTCTTGATCACTGTCGTATAAAGTGATCATTAGTATTGATGGCCACTTCAGGCTACTATTTCAGTCACAATCCATTTACTCGGAGCTAATACAGGTCCTTAAGCGGTGAGCCAAACCATGAGACACAGTGAAGCACACAGCATTGAACCGAGATCCAAATCTAGCTCGCAGTGTGAGGATGTGAAAGTTAGTGACTGACTATCCATAACAACACAACAGGACTTTGTCTGCTTACGGATAAACAGCCAAAATGTGCCTGAGAGAATATC